>NC_086445.1:107786473-108086473 GCF_028390025.1 Pseudophryne corroboree | reverse complement strand
TAGTAGGAGGACAGTGCAGAATTTTGCTGACCCCCAGTATAAATATATAGCAGTTCAGTACAGTAACACATTGCTCTACCTCTGTGTCGTCAAGTATACTATCCATATCTGTGCTGCATTGTAGTTGTGCGCAGTATATAGTAGGAGGACAGTGCAGAATTTTGCTGACCACCAGTATATATATATATAGCAGTACGGTACAGTAGTCCATTGCTCTACCTCTGTGTCGTCAAGTATACTATCCATATCTGTGCTGCATTGTAGTTGTGTGCAGTATATAGTAGGAGGACAGTGCAGAATTTTGCTGACCACCAGTATATATATATAGCAGTACGGTACAGTAGTCCATTGCTCTACCTCTGTGTCGTCAAGTATACTATCCATATCTGTGCTGCATTGTAGTTGTGCGCAGTATATAGTAGGAGGACAGTGCAGAAATTTGCTGACCACCAGTATATATATATATAGCAGTACGGTACAGTAGTCCAATGCTCTACCTCTGTGTCGTCAAGTATACTATCCATATCTGTGCTGCATTGTAGTTGTGCGCAGTATATAGTAGTAGGACAGTGCAGAATTTTGCTGACCACCAGTATATATATATAGCAGTACGGTACAGTAGTCCATTGCTTTACCTCTGTGTCGTCAAGTATACTATCCATATCTGTGCTGCATTGTAGTTGGGCGCAGTATATAGTAGGAGGACAGTGCAGAATTTTGCTGACCACCAGTATATATATATAGCAGTACGGTACAGTAGTCCATTACTCTACCTCTGTGTGGTCAAGTATACTATCCATATCTGTGCTGCATTGTAGTTGTGCACAGTATATAGTATGAGGACAGTGCAGAATTTTGCTGACCACCAGTATATATATATATATATATATATATAGCAGTACGGTACAGTAGTCCATTGCTCTACCTCTGTGTTGTCAAGTATACTATCCATATCTGTGCTGCATTGTAGTTGTGCGCAGTATATAGTAGGAGGACAGAGCAGAATTTTGCTGACCACCAGTATATATATATATAGCAGTACAGTACAGTAGTCCATTGCTCTACCTCTGTGTCATCAAGTATACTATCCATATCTGTGCTGCATTGTAGTTGTGCGCAGTATATAGTAGGAGAACAGTGCAGAATTTTGCTGACCACCAGTATATTTATATATATATATATATATATATATATATATATAGCAGTACGGTACAGTAGTCCATTGCTCTACCTCTGTGTCGTCAAGTATACTATCCATATCTGTGCTGCATTGTAGTTGTGTGCAGTATATAGTAGGAGGATATAGTAGGAGGACAGTGCAGAATTTTGCTGACCACCAGTATATATATATATAGCAGTACGGTACAGTAATCCATTGCTCTACCTCTGTGTCGTCAAGTATACTATCCATATCTGTGCTGCATTGTAGTTGTGCACAGTATATAGTAGGAGGACAGTGCAGAATTTTGCTGACCACCAGTATATATATATATAGCAGTACGGTACAGTAGTCCATTGCTCTACCTCTTTGTCGTCAAGTATACTATCCATATCTGTGCTGCATTGTAGTTGTGGGCAGTATATAGTAGGACAGTGCAGAATTTTGCTGACCACCAGTATATATATATATAGCAGTACGGTACAGTAGTCCATTGCTCTACCTCTGTGTCGTCAAGTATACTATCCATATCTGTACTGCATTGTAGTTGTGCGCAGTATATAGTAGGAGGACAGTGCAGAATTTTGCTGACCACCAGTATATATATATATATATATATATATAGCAGTATGGTACAGTAGTCCATTGCTCTACTTCTGTGTCGTCAAGTATACTATCCATATCTGTGCTGCATTGTAGTTGTGCGCAGTATATTGTAGGAGGACAGTGCAGAATTTTGCTGACCACCAGTATATATATATAGCAGTACGGTACAGTAGTCCATTGCTCTACCTCTGTGTCGTCAAGTATACTATCCATATCTGTGCTGCATTGTAGTTGTGCACAGTATATAGTAGGAGGACAGTGCAGAATTTTGCTGACCACCAGTATATATATATATATATATATAAAGCAGTACGGTACCGTAGTCCATTGCTCTACCTCTGTGTCGTCAAGTATACTATCCATATCTGTGCTGCATTGTAGTTGTGCGCAGTATATAGTAGGAGGACAGTGCAGAATTTTGCTGACCACCAGTCTATATATAGCAGTACGGTACAGTAGTCCATTGCTCTACCTCTGTGTCGTCAAGTATACTATCCATATCTGTGCTGCATTGTAGTTGTGTGTAGTATATAGTAGGAGGACAGTGCAGAATTTTGCTGACCACCAGTATATTTATATAGCAGTACGGTACAGTAGTCCATTGCTCTACCTCTGTGTCGTCAAGTATACTATCCATATCTGTGCTGCATTGTAGTTGTGCGCTGTATATAGTAGGAGGACAGTGCAGAATTTTGCTGACCACCAGTATATATATATAGCAGTGCGGTACAGTAGTCCATTGCTCTACCTCTGTTTCGTCAAGTATACTATCCATATCTGTGCTGCATTGTAGTTGTGCGCTGTATATAGTAGGAGGACAGTGCAGAATTTTGCTGACCACCAGTATATATATATAGCAGTGCGGTACAGTAGTCCATTGCTCTACCTCTGTTTCGTCAAGTATACTATCCATATCTGTGCTGCATTGTAGTTGTGCGCAGTATATAGTAGGAGGACAGTGCAGAATTTTGCTGACCACCAGTATATATATATATATATATATATATATATATATATATATAGCAGTACTGTACAGTAGTCCTTTACTCTACCTCTGTGTCGTCAAGTATACTATCCATATCTGTGCTGCATTGTAGTCTTGCACAGTATATAGTAGGAGGACAGTGCAGAATTTTGCTGACCACCAGTATATATATATATATATATATATATATATATAGCAGTACGGTACAGTAGTCCATTGCTCTACCTCTGTGTCGTCAAGTATACTATCCATATCTGTGCTGCATTGTAGTTGTGCGCAGTATATAGTAGGAGGACAGTGCAGAATTTTGCTGACCATCAGTATATATATATATAGCAGTACAGTACAGTAGTCCATTGCTCTACCTCTGTGTCGTCAAGTATACTATCCATATCTGTGCTGCATTGTAGTTGTGCGCAGTATATAGTAGGAGAACAGTGCAGAATTTTGCTGACCACCGGTATATATTTATAGCAGTAGGGTACAGTAGTCCATTGCTCTACCTCTGTGTCATCAAGTATACTATCCATATCTGTGCTGCATTGTAGTTGTGCGCAGTATATAGTAGGAGGACAGTGCAGAATTTTGCTGACCACCAGCATATATATATAGCAGTACAGTACAGTAGTCCATTTCTCTACCTCTGTGTCGTCAAGTATACTATCCATATCTGTGCTGCATTGTAGTTGTGCGCAGTATATAGTAGGAGAACAGTGCAGAATTTTGCTGACCACCAGTATATATATATATATAGCAGTACGGTACAGTAGTCCATTGCTCTACCTCTGTGTTGTCAAGTATACTATCCATATCTGTGCTGCATTGTAGTTGTGCGCAGTATATAGTAGGAGAACAGTGCAGAATTTTGCTGACCACCGGTATATATTTATAGCAGTAGGGTACAGTAGTCCATTGCTCTACCTCTGTGTCATCAAGTATACTATCCATATCTGTGCTGCATTGTAGTTGTGCGCAGTATATAGTAGGAGGACAGTGCAGAATTTTGCTGACCACCAGCATATATATATAGCAGTACAGTACAGTAGTCCATTTCTCTACCTCTGTGTCGTCAAGTATACTATCCATATCTGTGCTGCATTGTAGTTGTGCGCAGTATATAGTAGGAGAACAGTGCAGAATTTTGCTGACCACCAGTATATATATATATATAGCAGTACGGTACAGTAGTCCATTGCTCTACCTCTGTGTTGTCAAGTATACTATCCATATCTGTGCTGCATTGTAGTTGTGTGCAGTATATAGTAGGAGGACAGTGCAGAATTTTGCTGACCACCAGTATATATATATATATAGCAGTACGGTACAGTAGTCCATTGCTCTACCTCTATGTCGTCAAGTATACTATCCATATCTGTGCTGCATTGTAGTTGTGCGCAGTATATAGTAGGAGGACAGTGCAGAATTTTGCTGACCACCAGTATATATATATAGCAGTACGGTACAGTAGTCCATTGCTCTACCTCTTTGTCGTCAAGTATTCTATCCATATCTGTGCTGAATTGTAGTTGTGTGCAGTATATAGTAGGAGGACAGTGCAGAATTTTGCTGACCACCAGTATATATATATAGCAGTACGGTACAGTAGTCCATTGCGCTACCTCTGTGTCGTCAAGTATACTATCCATATCTGTGCTGCATTGTAGTTGTGCACAGTATATAGTAGGAGGACAGTGCAGAATTTTGCTGACCACCAGTATATATATATAGCAGTACGGTACAGTAGTCCATTGCTCTACCTCTTTGTCGTCAAGTATCCGGCCAGCGACCTTGGTGCACCTCTTTTTTTCTTTGCATCATGTGCTGTTTGGGGACAATTTTTTTAAGTGCCATCCTGTCTGACACTGCAGTGCCACTCCTAGATGGGCCAGGTGTTTGTGCCGCCCACTTGGGTCGCTTAGCTTAGCCATCCAGCGACCTTGGTGCACCTCTTTTTTTCTCTGCATCATGTGCTGTTTGGGGACAATTTTTTTAAGTGCCATCCTGTCTGACACTGCAGTGCCACTTCTAGATGGACCAGGTGTTTGTGCCGCCCACTTGGGTCGCTTAGCTTAGCCATCCAGCGACCTTGGTGCACCTCTTTTTTTCTTTGCATCATGTCCTGTTTGGGGACAATTTTTTTAAGTGCCATCCTGTCTGACACTGCAGTGCCACTCCTAGATGGGCCAGGTGTTTGTGCCGCCCACTTGGGTCGCTTAGCTTAGTCATCCAGCGACCTCGGTGCAAATTTTAGGACTAAAAATAATATTGTGAGGTGTGAGGTGTTCAGAATAGACTGGAAATTAGTGATGAGCAGGTTCGGTTTCTCGGAAACCGAACCCCCCCGAACTTCACCCTTTTTACACGGGTCCGAGCCATACTCGGATTCTCCCGTATGGCTCGGGTAACCCGATCGCGCCCGAACGTCATCATCCCGCTGTCGGATTCTCACGAGATTTGGATTCTATATAAGCAGCCGCGCGTCGCCGCCATTTTTACTCGTGCATTGGAAATGTTAGAGAGAGGACGTGGCTGGCGTCCTCTCCGTTATTGTTGAACTTGATTGCGCATTATTGCTTAATTGTGGGGAGGACTGGGGAGCAGCTGTATAATATAGGAGGAGTACAGTGCAGAGTTTTGCTGATCAGTGACCACCAGTTATCCGTTCTCTGCCTGAAAAAAACGCTCCATATCTGTGCTCAGTGTGCTGCATATATCTGTGCTCACACTGCTTAATTGTGGGTGTCACAACTGAGGGCCTGAGCTGACGGGAGGCAGCCTCAGTTGTAGGGGCTGAGATGTACCGGAACCTGGGAGGTTGTATCAGACCCCTGGACATGTAAGTAACATGAAGAAGAACCGCCCGAAGGCGTGACCACGACAACTTGAATAAAAGTCAATGATGTTTATTTATGACAAACTCCATGCATCACAGTAGCAGTAAAAGAAACATAAAATCAGCAGAGAAATAATACAGTTCCTGGGTACTACAGGGTGGCAGGGGCCACAGAGCTCTGGTAGTATGAGACAGTTCTTATTATCTGCGAGTTGGAAAGTCCTTACCAGGCCTGACTGTAGCAATGAAGAAAGCCCAGGATCGTACCAGCTGGTGTTCCAGGGAAAGCTGGACTGCTGTAAATAAAATAGCTGCTGTGGGTTCTGGTTGGAACCAGACAGATGTTGGCACGGAGTGGATACTGGCTGGAACCAGTTTAAATAATAAATTAAGCTTGAGAGCGATGCAATATGAATGAAATGTAGAGTTTGAGAGCGGAGAAATAATAATACCGGTGTAGAGTGGTAAACTGTAGAAAGGACACCGGCCCTTTAAGAGAAGCTGTACTCTGCTGGAAGCTGGGCTGGAAGCAGGTAATGTTGTAGCTGGAAACAGATGAATCCACAATGGATCGGAGAGTCAGGCTACACCGCAGGTGGAATGCTGGTGCGGGTCTCTATGGTGGAAGTCTTGAGACAGGAGCTGGAACCTGGAAGACAATCACAGGAGAGAGACAAACAGGAACTAGGTTTGACAACCAAAGCACTGACGCCTTCCTTGCTCAGGCACAGTGTATTTATACCTGCAGCAAGGAAGGGATTGGCTAGGCAATTATGCAGATTATCAACACTGAGAACAGATTGGTGGAAATGATCAGCTGACAGAATCCAAGATGGCTGCGCCCATGCAGACACTTGGAGGGAAGTTTGGTTTGTAATCCATGTGGTAATGAAAACAGTAATGGCGGCGCCGGCCACCGGAGACAGGAGGCGCCAAGCTGACAGGTGCACATCCAACCACGCGGACACAGCGGAGGCCGCGGCTGACGTAATCGCCACTCAGACACTCTGCATGCAGAAGCTCAGGGACGGCGGCGGAGGCCGCGGGAGACGCCATGCCAGGTGTAATATGGCGTTTACTGTGACAGCGTCTCAGAGTGACAGGAGAGGATACAGGAATGTAAACATCAGGATAACAGATGGGATCCGGTCCTGGAGCGCTGAGCCAGCCTTAGGAGGCATCTGATGGGTAAGAAATGGCGTCCAGATACCCGGATCGTGACAGCACCCCTTCCTTTAGGAGTGGCCCCAGGACACTTCTTTGGCTTTTGAGGAAACTTGGAATGGAATCTCCGGACCAAGGCAGGAGCATGGACATCAGAAGCATTGGTCCATGAACGTTCCTCAGGGCCATAACCCTTCCAGTCAATAAGATATTGTAGTTGACCGTAACGGTGACGTGAGTCCAGGATCTTGGCTACTTCATACTCAACGCCTCGTTGAGTTTGGACTTTCGGAGTTGGAGGAAGTGAGGAATGAAACCGATTCAAGATCAGCGGTTTCAACAGGGAAACATGGAATGTCCTGGGTATTTTTAAGAAGGGAGGCAACTGAAGTCTGTAAGCAACAGGATTGATGACTTGTTCAATCTTGAAAGGACCGATATAGCGAGGTGCAAACTTCATACTGGGAACTCTTAATCTCAAATTCTTCGTGGATAACCATACCCGATCACCCACCTTGAGAGCAGGAACTGCTCGACGCTTCATATCCACAAACTTCTTGTACCTGAACGATGCCTTGAGCAGAGCTGATCGTACGCTCTTCCAGATATTGGCAAACTGATGCAAGGTGATATCCACTGCGGGAACAGAAGTTGCTGGAAGCGGTTGGAACTCAGGGACTTTAGGGTGGAATCCAAAGTTAGTGAAGAATGGTGTTGAAGCAGATGAAGAATGATACTGGTTGTTATGACAGAACTCGGCCCAGGGAAGTAATTGAACCCAGTCATCTTGAGAGGAGGACACATAGATGCGGAGGAAGGCCTCCAAGTCCTGATTCACCCTCTCGGTTTGACCATTGGTCTGAGGATGGTAAGCCGTGGAAAACTTTAGCTTGACTTGGAGGACTTGACATAAACTTCGCCAGAATTTGGCTGTGAATTGAACTCCTCGATCTGAGATAATTTCTTCAGGAAGACCGTGGAGTCGGAAGATCTCTTGTATGAATACTTGAGCCAACTTGGAAGCTGACGGAAGACCGGTGAGAGGAATGAAGTGTGCCATCTTGGTGAACCGGTCAACTACCACCCAGATGGTATTGAACTTGTTGCACATGGGTAAATCTGTAATAAAATCCATCGACAAATGGGTCCAAGGTCGACGGGGAACAGATAGTGGAACCAGTTGCCCCGCAGGCGACTGGCGGGATACCTTATGTTGAGCACACTTTGGGCAAGATGCAATAAACTCCAAGACATCCTTTTTCAGAGTTGGCCACCAATAGGACCTAGAGATAAACTCCAGGGTTTTTTGGATACCTGTATGTCCGGCAAAACGGGAAGCATGGGCCCAATGCATGAGCTTCTTCCTTAGCATCGGTTTCACAAAACTTTTCCCTGATGGGGGCGTAGAGTCCATCCCTACCGTGGAGAATGCCAACGGATTTATAATAGGATGCTTGTCTGAAGACTCTGACTCGTTTTCTTGCTCCCATGAGCGGGAAAGGGCATCGGCCTTGCGATTCTGAGAGCCCGGACAGAACTTGAGTTTAAAGTCGAACCTGGAAAAGAAAAGTGCCCATCTGGCCTGACGAGGGTTGAGACATTGTGCGCCTTTCAGATATAAAAGGTTCTTGTGGTCTGTAAGTATGGTGATTGAATGAGAAGCTCCCTTCAACAGATACCTCCACTCTTCTAGAGCGAGCTTGATGGCTAGCAACTCCTGGTCGCCAATGGCATAGTTGCGCTCAGCTGGGGAGAACTTCCGGGAGAAGAAACTGCAAGGGTGTAAATGGCCATCTTTAGCCCTCTGAGATAACACCGCTCCTACTCCAACGGAGGAGGCATCCACCTCTAAGATGAAAGGAGAGTCGATGTCAGGCTGTTTCAGAACAGGCGCAGAGATGAACCTTTGTTTTAAAAGATGAAATGCTTGCATGGCTTCTTCAGACCACTTGGACGGGTTAGCACCCTTCTTAGTGAAAGCAGTAATAGGCGCCACAATGGTGGAAAAGTCTCGTATAAACTTTCGGTAATAGTTGGCGAACACTAAGAACCTCTGGACCCCTTTGAGGGTTAAGGGTACCTGCCAATTTTGGATTGCTTGTAGTTTCTCAGGATCCATCTCTAGTCCGGAACCGGACACAATGTACCCTAGAAACGGAATGGACTTGACTTCAAAGACGCATTTCTCTAATTTGCAATAGAGATGATTGACACGGAGACGGGACAGAACCTCTTTAACCCAAAAACGATGTTCCTCTAAATCGTTGGCAAAAATGAGGATATCGTCTAGATAGACCACGACATGACGGTATAGAATGTCTCTGAAGATCTCATTGACAAAATGCTGGAAGACAGCTGGAGCATTGCTCAATCCGAAGGGCATGACGAGGTACTCATAATGTCCGTCACGGGTGTTAAAGGCGGTCTTCCACTCGTCACCCTCACGGATCCGGATGAGATTGTATGCACCTCTCAAGTCCAGCTTTGTAAAGATGGTAGCTCCGCTAACTCTGTCAAAGAGCTCAGTAATCAGGGGTAAAGGATAACGGTTCTTGATGGTAATGTCGTTCAAACCTCTGTAGTCGATGCACGGCCGCAGACCACCATCTTTCTTTTTTACAAAAAAGAAGCCTGCGCCGGCTGGGGAAGAAGAAGGTCGAATGAACCCCTTTGCTAGGTTCTCTTTAATGTATTCCTCCATAAAATGCGTCTCAGGCAGAGACAACGGATAAGTTCGGCCTCGAGGTGGAACCTTCCCTGGAACGAGATCAATCGGGCAGTCCCATTCTCTATGAGGAGGAAGGATATCAGCAGAAGCTTTACTGAACACATCCGTGAAATCTTGATATGGAGGAGGTGGAACATCAGACGACCTGGGGGAGGAAGAACAGACAGGCAATACTTTAAACAAACATGTCTCAGCACAGGAGGAACCCCATGCCAGGATTTGCGTAGTCGTCCAATCAATTGTAGGATTGTGAAGACGGAGCCATGGAAGGCCCAGGACCACAGGATGTGTGGCTCTTGGAATCACTAAAAAAGAAATAAGTTCGGAATGAAGAACTCCCACTCTCAGACGAACTGGTAGAGTCCTTAAAGAAATAACTGCATCAAAAATTTTGCTGCCATCCACGGCAGTTAAAGAAATGGACGAAGGAAGTCTCTCGGTGGGTAGGGACCACCGTTTAACATAGGCTTCGGTAATAAAGTTCCCAGCTGCTCCGGAATCAAGGAGGGCAATGACGTTCCGATAACGTTGAGCAACTTGAAGCGAGACTGGGAGATTACAATCTTGAGGAGATGGAGAGGAGATCATTACTCCTAGCCGGCCCTCTCCTTGGCGAGCTAGGATTTGGAGTTTCCCGGACGTTTGGGACAGGCATTAATGGTGTGAGACGGAGCTGCACAATAAAGACAGAGAGACTCGGAGAGACGTCTTCGGCGCTCAGCAGGAGTTAAACGGGAACGACCAATTTGCATGGGCTCATCTTTAGTTGGTGACAGTTGGCGAGGAGGAGGAGCAGAAGATTTTGGAGCAGATGATCTTCCACGCTCAGTTGCTCTCTCTCTGAAACGTAAATCAACTTTCGTGCAGAGTGAGATTAGCTCATCTAACTTAGAGGGTAAGTCTCTGGTAGCTAACTCATCTTTAATACGCTCAGATAAGCCATGCCAGAATGCAGCATACAGGGCCTCGTCGTTCCATGCCAGTTCGGATGCCAGGATCTGGAACTGTATCAGATATTGTCCTACAGTACGTGACCCCTGGCGTAAACGGAGAATCTCTGATGAAGCTGAGGTTAGGTTACCCGGCCTGGCTCGTCGAAGATGCGCCTGAATGTTGACACGAAGGCAGTGTAGGAAGATAGCAGGGTGTCGGACCTCTCCCATAACGGTGATGCCCAATCAAGGGCTGAGCCACTGAGAAGAGAAATAATGTAGGCAATTTTTGTACGGTCACTGGGAAAATTGCCAGGTTGTAGCTCAAACTGAATCTCACACTGGTTGAGAAATCCCCTGCAGAATCTTGGAGATCCGTCAAATTTTGCTGGCGTTGGAAGATGAAGACGTGGAGCAGCAATGGGTAAGGTGGGTGGGGTTATAGCTGGAGTCACTGTGGTTGGCGCACAAGACGCGCCTGATCCACGGAGAGTTGTCTGAATCCCATCCAGCCGAGTAGAGAGATCCTGGAGACAGCGGATGATGTGGCCCTGTGCAGCCTCCTGATGGTCTAGTCGGGCTGCCAGTTCTTGCATCGGCCTGGCCGCTTGATCCTGGTCTCCGGCTGGATTCATTAGGTCAGTGCTTACTGTCACAACTGAGGGCCTGAGCTGACGGGAGGCAGCCTCAGTTGTAGGGGCTGAGATGTACCGGAACCTGGGAGGTTGTATCAGACCCCTGGACATGTAAGTAACATGAAGAAGAACCGCCCGAAGGCGTGACCACGACAACTTGAATAAAAGTCAATGATGTTTATTTATGACAAACTCCATGCATCACAGTAGCAGTAAAAGAAACATAAAATCAGCAGAGAAATAATACAGTTCCTGGGTACTACAGGGTGGCAGGGGCCACAGAGCTCTGGTAGTATGAGACAGTTCTTATTATCTGTGAGTTGGAAAGTCCTTACCAGGCCTGACTGTAGCAATGAAGAAAGCCCAGGATCGTACCAGCTGGTGTTCCAGGGAAAGCTGGACTGCTGTAAATAAAATAGCTGCTGTGGGTTCTGGTTGGAACCAGACAGATGTTGGCACGGAGTGGATACTGGCTGGAACCAGTTTAAATAATAAATGAAGCTTGAGAGCGATGCAATATGAATGAAATGTAGAGTTTGAGAGCGGAGAAATAATAATACCGGTGGAGAGTGGTAAACTGTAGAAAGGACACCGGCCCTTTAAGAGAAGCTGTACTCTGCTGGAAGCTGGGCTGGAAGCAGGTAATGTTGTAGCTGGAAACAGATGAATCCACAATGGATCGGAGAGTCAGGCTACACAGCAGGTGGAATGCTGGTGCGGGTCTCTATGGTGGAAGTCTTGAGACAGGAGCTGGAACCTGGAAGACAATCACAGGAGAGAGACAAACAGGAACTAGGTTTGACAACCAAAGCACTGACGCCTTCCTTGCTCAGGCACAGTGTATTTATACCTGCAGCAAGGAAGGGATTGGCTAGGCAATTATGCAGATTATCAACACTGAGAACAGATTGGTGAAAATGATCAGCTGACAGAATCCAAGATGGCTGCGCCCATGCAGACACTTGGAGGGAAGTTTGGTTTGTAATCCATGTGGTAATGAAAACAGTAATGGCGGCGCCGGCCACCGGAGACAGGAGGCGCCAAGCTGACAGGTGCACATCCAACCACGCGGACACAGCGGAGGCCGCGGCTGACGTAATCGCCACTCAGACACTCTGCATGCAGAAGCTCAGGGACGGCGGCGGAGGCCGCGGGAGACGCCATGCCAGGTGTAATATGGCGTTTACTGTGACAGCGTCTCAGAGTGACAGGAGAGGATACAGGAATGTAAACATCAGGATAACAGATGGGATCCGGTCCTGGAGCGCTGAGCCAGCCTTAGGAGGCATCTGATGGGTAAGAAATGGCGTCCAGATACCCGGATCGTGACAGTGGGGACTGGGGAGCAGCTGTATTATATAGCAGGAGTACAGTGCAGAGTTTTGCTGACAGTGACCACCAGTATACGTTGTCTGCCTGAAAAACACTCCATATCTGTGCTCAGTGTGCTGCTTTATTGTGGGGACCACCAGTATAATTAATATTATATAGGAGGAGTACAGTGCAGAGTTTTGCTGACCAGTGACCACCAGTATACAATATATAGCATTACGGTACAGTAGGCCACTGCTGTACCTACCTCTGTGTCGTCATTAAGTATACTATCCATCTACATTCTATACCTGTGGTGCATTTTAGTTTTGCAGTTTGCTGACACAGTGACCACCAGTATACTATATATAGCAGTACGGTACGGAAAGGCACTGCTGTACCTACCTCTGTGTCGTCATTAAGTATACTATCCATCTACATTCTATTAGAGATGAGCGGGTTCGGTTTCTCTGAATCCGAACCCGCCAGAACTTCATGTTTTTTTTCACGGGTCCGAGCGACTCGGATCTTCCCGCCTTGCTCGGTTAACCCGAGCGCGCCCGAACGTCATCATGACGCTGTCGGATTCTCGCGAGGCTCGGATTCTATCGCGAGACTCGGATTCTATATAAGGAGCCGCGCGTCGCCGCCATTTTCACACGTGCATTGAGATTGATAGGGAGAGGACGTGGCTGGCGTCCTCTCCGTTTAGAATTAGAATAGATTAGAGAGACACTTGATTTACTAATTTTGGGGAGCATTAGGAGTACTCAGTAGTGTACAGTGCAGAGTTTTGCTGATAGTGACCAGTGACCACCACTTTTATTTATAATCCGTTCTCTGCCTGAAAAAAGCGATACACAGCACACAGTGACTCAGTCACATACCATATCTGTGTGCACTGCTCAGGCTCAGGCCAGTGTGCTGCATCATCTATATATATTATATATCTGTCTGACTGCTCAGCTCACACAGCTTATAATTGTGGGGGAGACTGGGGAGCACTACTGCAGTGCCAGTTATAGGTTATAGCAGGAGCCAGGAGTACATAATATTATATTAAAATTAAACAGTGCACACTTTTGCTGCAGGAGTGCCACTGCCAGTGTGACTAGTGACCAGTGACCTGACCACCAGTATATAATATTAGTAGTATACTATCTCTTTATCAACCAGTCTATATTAGCAGCAGACACAGTACAGTGCGGTAGTTCACGGCTGTGGCTACCTCTGTGTCGGCACTCGGCAGCCCGTCCATAATTGTATATACCAGTGACCTAACCGTGGTTTTTTTTTCTTTCTTTATACATACATACTAGTTACGAGTATACTATCTCTTTATCAACCAGTCTATATATTAGCAGCAGACACAGTACAGTGCGGTAGTTCACGGCTGTGGCTACCTCTGTGTCGGCACTCGGCAGCCCGTCCATAATTGTATATACCACCTAACCGTGGTTTTTTTTTCTTTCTTTATACATACATACTAGTTACGAGTATACTATCTCTTTATCAACCAGTCTATATATTAGCAGCAGACACAGTACAGTGCGGTAGTTCACGGCTGTGGCTACCTCTGTGTCGGCACTCGGCAGCCCGTCCATAATTGTATATACCACCTAACCGTGGTTTTTTTTTCTTTCTTTATACATACATACTAGTTACGAGTATACTATCTCTTTATCAACCAGTCTATATATTAGCAGCAGACACAGTACAGTGCGGTAGTTCACGGCTGTGGCTACCTCTGTGTCGGCACTCGGCAGCCCGTCCATAATTGTATATACCACCTAACCGTGGTTTTTTTTTCTTTCTTTATACATACATACTAGTTACGAGTATACTATCTCTTTATCAACCAGTCTATATATTAGCAGCAGACACAGTACAGTGCGGTAGTTCACGGCTGTGGCTACCTCTGTGTCGGCACTCGGCAGCCCGTCCATAATTGTATATACCACCTAACCGTGGTTTTTTTTTCTTTCTTTATACATACATACTAGTTACGAGTATACTATCTCTTTATCAACCAGTCTATATATTAGCAGCAGACACAGTACAGTGCGGTAGTTCACGGCTGTGGCTACCTCTGTGTCGGCACTCGGCAGCCCGTCCATAATTGTATACTAGTATCCAATCCATCCATCTCCATTGTTTACCTGAGGTGCCTTTTAGTTGTGCCTATTAAAATATGGAGAACAAAAATGTTGAGGTTCCAAAATTAGGGAAAGATCAAGATCCACTTCCACCTCGTGCTGAAGCTGCTGCCACTAGTCTTGGCCGAGACGATGAAATGCCAGCAACGTCGTCTGCCAAGGCCGATGCCCAATGTCATAGTACAGAGCATGTCAAATCCAAAACACCAAATATCAGTAAAAAGCCTCTTTTTTTCTTTGCGTCATGTGCTGTTTGGGGAGGGTTTTTTGGAAGGGCCATCCTGCGTGACACTGCAGTGCCACTCCTAGATGGGCCCGGTGTTTGTGTCGGCCACTAGGGTCGCTAATCTTACTCACACAGCTACCTCATTGCGCCTCTTTTTTTCTTTGCGTCATGTGCTGTTTGGGGAGGGTTTTTTGGAAGGGCCATCCTGCGTGACACTACAGTGCCACTCCTAGATGGGCCCGGTGTTTGTGTCGGCCACTAGGGTCGCTAATCTTACTCACACAGCTACCTCATTGCGCCTCTTTTTTTCTTTGCGTCATGTGCTGTTTGGGGAGGGTTTTTTGGAAGGGCCATCCTGCGTGACACTGCAGTGCCACTCCTAGATGGGCCCGGTGTTTGTGTCGGCCACTAGGGTCGCTAATCTTACTCACACAGCTACCTCATTGCGCCTCTTTTTTTCTTTGCGTCATGTGCTGTTTGGGGAGGGTTTTTTGGAAGGGACATCCTGCGTGACACTGCAGTGCCACTCCTAGATGGGCCCGGTGTTTGTGTCGGCCACTAGGGTCGCTTATCTTACTCACACAGCGACCTCGGTGCAAATTTTAGGACTAAAAATAATATTGTGAGGTGTGAGGTATTCAGAATAGACTGAAAATGAGTGTAAATTATGGTTTTTGAGGTTAATAATACTTTGGGATCAAAATGACCCCCAAATTCTATGATTTAAGCTGTTTTTTAGTGTTTTTGGAAAAAAACACCCGAATCCAAAACACACCCGAATCCGACAAAAAAAATTCGGTGAGGTTTTGCCAAAACGCGTTCGAACCCAAAACACGGCCGCGGAACCGAACCCAAAACCAAAACACAAAACCCGAAAAATTTCAGGCGCTCATCTCTACATTCTATACCTGTGGTGCATTTTAGTTTTGCAGTTTGCTGACACAGTGACCACTAGTATACTATATATAGCAGTACGGTACGGAAGGCCACTGCTGTACCTACCTCTGTGTCGTCATTAAGTATACTATCCATCTACATTCTATACCTGTGGTGCATTTTAGTTTTGCAGTTTGCTGACACAGTGACCACCAGTATACTATATATAGCAGTACGGTACGGAAGGCCACTGCTGTACCTACCTCTGTGTCATCATTAAGTATACTATCCATCTACATTCTATACCTGTGGTGCATTTTAGTTTTGCAGTTTGCTGACACAGTGACCACCAGTATACTATATATAGCAGTACGGTACGGAAGGCCACTGCTGTACCTACCTCTGTGTCGTCATTAAGTATACTATCCATCTACATTCTATACCTGTGGTGCATTTTAGTTTTGCAGTTTGCTGACACAGTGACCACCAGTATACTATATATAGCAGTACGGTACAGAAGGCCACTGCTGTACCTACCTCTGTGTCGTCATTAAGTATACTATCCATCTACATTCTATACCTGTGGTGCATTTTAGTTTTGGAGTTTGCTGACACAGTGACCACCAGTATACTATATATAGCAGTACGGTACGGAAGGCCACTGCTGTACCTACCTCTGTGTCGTCATTAAGTATACTATCCATCTACATTCTATACCTGTGGTGCATTTTAGTTTTGCAGTTTGCTGACAGTGACCACCAGTATATTTACAGCGACCTTGGTGCGCCTCTTTTTTTCTTTGCATCATGTGCTGTTTGGGGACAATTTTTTTGAAGTGCCATCCTGCCTGACACTGCAGTGCCACTCCTAGATGGGCCAGGTGTTTGTGTCGGCCACTTGTGTCACTTAGCTTAGTCACACAGCGACCTTGGTGCGCCTCTTTTTTTCTTTGCATCGTGTGCTGTTTGGGGACAATTTTTTTGAAGTGCCATCCTGCCTGACACTGCAGTGCCACTCCTAGATGGGCCAGGTGTTTGTGTCGGCCACTTGTGTCGCTTAGCTTAGCCATCCAGCGACCTCGGTGCAAATTTTAGGACTAAAAATAATATTGTGAGGTGTGAGGTGTTCAGAATAGACTGGAAATGAGTGGAAATTATGGTTATTGAGGTTAATAATACTATGGGATCAAAATGACCCCCAAATTCTATGATTTAAGCTGTTTTTTAGTTTTTTTTGTAAAAAAACACCCGAATCCAAAACACACCCGAATCCGACAAAAAATTTTCGTGAGGTTTTGCCAAAACGCGTCCGAATCCAAAACACGGCCGCGGAACCGAATCCAAAACCAAAACACAAAACCCGAAAAATGTCCAGTGCACATCACTACTGGAAATGAGTGGAAATTATGGTTATTGAGGTTAATAATACTATGGGATCAAAATGACCCCCAAATTCTATGATTTAAGCTGTTTTTGAGGGGTTTTTGAAAAAAAAACACCCGAATCCAAAACACACCCGAATCCGACAAAAAAATTTCAGGGAGGTTTTGCCAAAACGAGTCCGAATCCAAAACACGGCCGCGGAACTGAATCCAAAACCAAAACACAAAACCCGAAAAATTTCCGGTGCACATCACTAATATATATATATATATATATATATATATACATATATATATATGATGAGCAATAATCTCCCAACACACACACTGTGTATTTGGTATTTACCAACCATTGGGGGTCATTCCGAGTTGATCGCTAGCTACCGTTGTTCGCAGTGCAGCGATCAGGCAAAAAAATCGGCACTTCTGCGCATGCGCATGGTACGCTTTTCAGTCGCACTGCTGATCGGTGAGTGATTGACAGGAAAGGGGCGTTTCTGGGAGGTAACTTACCGTTTTCCAGGAGTGTGCTAAAAAACGCAGGTGTGTCATATGAAAACGCAGGCGTGCCTGGGGAAACGGGGGAGTGGCTGGCCAGACGCAGGGCGTGTTTGTGACATCAAAACAGGAACTAAATAGACTGAAGTGATCACAAGCTAGGAGTAGGTCTGGAGCTACTCAGAAACTGCTCAAAGTATTTTGGAGCAGTTCTGCGATCCTTTCGTTCGCACTTCTGCTAAGCTAAGATACACTCCCAGAGGGCGGCGGCTTAGCATGTGCACTGCTGCTAAAAGCAGCTAGCGAGCGATCAACTCGGAATGAGGGCCATTGTCTCTATACCTACATTATGTACATACAACATATTATTAACACACTAGGTCAATCATCGAACCCTGCGTCAGCTCTTCACACGTCGCAAGGCCCTACGCCCTCTTGACCATCGCACGCCCTTTGCCCATAAAATATTTAACCACTAACAACATTATGCTTGAATGTAATACTCCATATAATACAAACATTGCCACCCAAAGGACGTGCAGGGGTTAAGGGGGCATAGCTCCTTGCGACGATGTGAAAAGCGCCCGTAGGGCGCAATGAATCACCAAGTATTCATATAAATACAAAGCTAGCTATTTTCCATGTAGCTGATTTTCCAAGGTCTGGAGCACATAAATTGTATAAAATTTGTAGCTTTTTGCTCTGTTTAATCTTATTTATATACAGTAGCACACACCACAGATTTCAGCGGCTCTTCTCTCTCCCCACAGATGACGCACATTGTCTAATCAGAAGACTTTCTCAAAGATCTCTGACATACTGTAGTGTATACTACATGAGATTTGACAATGTTTTGGGTTTCACACATTTGCCCGTCATCGGGTACTTAATTACTGGTGTGCAAAAATGGAACAGTTAACAAATGTTAAAAACTCCATCTACCTATGATCAAAGAGTAATAAAAAAAAACTGTAATACAGGTATAGACTTCAGAATTAGCAACCTATTTATAAAACTTTTTTCTCCCATATCTTCATATAGCAAGGGCAGTTTCTGTATAATTTAATGAATTGTTGCTACAGTGGCCCTCATTCCGAGTTGTTCGCTCGGTATTTTTCATCGCATCGCAGTGAGAATTCTCTTAGTGCGCATGCGTAATGTTCGCACTGCGCATGCGTCAAGTAACTTTACTAAGAAGAAAGTAATTTTACTCACGGCTTTTTCGTCGCTCCGGAGAACGCATTGTGATTGACAGGAAATGGGTGTTACTGGGCGGATGTACGGCGTTTTAGGGGCGTGTGGCAGGAAACGCTACCGTTTCCGGAAAAAACGCAGGCGTGTCTGGAGAAACGGTGGGAGTGCTTGGGCGAACGCTGGGTGTGTTTATGACGTCAGCCGGGACCGAAAAGCACTGAATTGATCGCACAGGCAGAGTAAGTCTGGAGTTACTCAGAAACTGCTAACTCGGTTTTGATCGCAATATTGCGAATACATCGGTCGCACATTTAAGATGTTTAGATTCACTCCCAGTAGGCGGCGGCTTAGCGTGTGTAACTCTGCTATAATCGCCTTGCGAGCGAACAACTCGGAATGAGGGCCAGTATGTACTAATAGCCTAATGCAGAACATTTCACAGAAACCTCCTGCAGAATGCTAATTAGTGCTGCTTATTGCAATCCCCATCATAAACGGGGACTACGATCTGATCCTTATGTACTTAATTCCAAGAAGCAAAACTTTCCACAGTTTGGCCACGTTAGTTTACACCATCTGAAGATGGTGTAAACTACATATATTTATGAAGGCTTACTAGCAGAAGAGGGATCTTCTGATCCCTCTCTTGCATCCTCCGACAAAGCAGTGGACATTGGCACTGGGGTAATTCAGATGTGGTTGAAGTAGCATTGCATGCAGCAAAGTACCGATTATCAGTACTTTGCTCATGTGCAGGTCCTATTCTGCGCATGCTCAAATGGGTCCTGCTAACTTAACTTGCAGCAATAGCGGTTATCATTAGCGCTGTCCCTGCGAGTTAACTTTAGTACATAGTAGAGATAAAGGGGCAGATGCATCATCGCTTGGAAAGTGATAAAATGGAAAGTGAAAAAGTACCAGCCAATCAGCTCCTAACTGACAATTTTCAAACACAGCCTGTGACATGGTAGTTAGGACCTGATTGGCTGGCACTTTTTTCTTTCTCCATTTTATCACTCTCCAAGCAGTGATGCATCTAGCCCGATATTCATGCATGAAAATATCCATCACAATATGAATTGTTAATGATAGCAGCAACAGCTCCGCAAGAACGGGAAAACAACTGTAAATGCCAAATTGCCATAAAAGTGGCAGATTTTATTATATATAGCAGGAATTCAATTAGCAATGGCAATTCACTGTGAGCTAATTGAGCCCCCCAGGGCCAAGGGCGTATCTACCATAGGCGCAGGCAGTGCAGCTGCGATGGGGCCCAGAGCTGAGAGGGGCCCACCTTCCCTGTCACAGTTACATGTGTTATATACATTTTTCGCCATTGGGTGGTATGTAGGGGTCCTTTCAAACTTTTTCCTTGGGGCCTGCAATATATCTATGTATGCCCCTGGACCTGCTCATTGTAGTGTGGTATATAATGAACTGGAGGGCATTTTAATGTTATATAATATGAACCGGGGCACTGTAATGAGGCACAATATGAACTGGGAGCACTATATATCATAATGTGAATTGGGGGTACTGTGCGGCATAATGTGTACTGGCAGCTCTGAAATGTGACATAGGGTGAACTTAAGCACTACTGCGGTTCATAAAAGAACCTAGGGCACTACTATGGGGCATAACATTAAATAAAGCTCTACTATGGTTCAGAAAATGTACTAGGGCACTATTATAGGGCATCAAATTAACAACTTCTGCAAAGAAGTGTCTCTCTAGAAGCATTGGGATGGGGGGCCCTTCAAAATGTTGCTATGGGGCCCACAAAGTTCTGGCTATGCCCCTGCCCATGGCAATTCAATCAGTACCCAAAGGCTACATTTAATGGGGATTTCTTTTTGGGTCTGAGACCCGTAATGAAATCCCCGATAAGTAGCCTGTATTCAGGTGCAGCGAGCATGTGAACACATAGGTCCGAGAACTTAAACCGGATTCTATGGGTTAAAACCCCAAAACAGATTAATGTGCTGTTATGGTTACACTCAGTTTTGTAGGTTTATAGGTGGTCTCTTGTGATGCTCACGCAATTACCCACTGCCCAGCAGTCTTTTAGGCTCCTGCAGCACAGACTTTGCCTACAGCAGCCGCCTTTCCAGGATGAATTAGGTCCTCCTCGTACTCAGATGCCCCCAGGTTTTCTGTATATACAAGGTGACTATCGGAGGCTGAGCAGGGGTAAATGCAGTATGGTGAGATGTTCACCTGACACAACCTTACTACTATGCTAAGGCACAGACTGAGGAGTGTTGAAAGCAATGACACTGAATATACGAGTGATTGTGAATGCAACAATGCATAAGATGTAATAAGCAACTAAATAAAAACGAGTTTTATGGTAAGAACTTACCTTTGTTAAAACTCTTTCTGCGAGGTACACTGGGCTCCACAAGGATAGACATAGGGGTGTAGAGTAGGATCTTGATCCGAGGCACCAACAGGCTGAAAAGCTTTGACTGTTCCCAGAATGCATAGCGCCGCCTCCTCTATAACCCCGCCTCCCTGCACAGGAGCTCAGTTTTTAGTTAACCAGCCCAATGCAGTAGCAGGAAAAGAGACGACAACGGTTAGTAGCCACATACACCACACTCTCACGACAGGAGAAGTGTCAGCAGCTAATGCCATACCAACCCAAAGAAGCTAAGTGCGTCAGGGTGGGCGCCTTGTGGAGCCCAGTGTACCTCATAGTAACATAGTAACATATTATCTAAGGTTGAAAAAAGACAATTGTCCATCGAGTTCAACCTATTTGTGGTCTCCTATGCACGATTATTTTGTATAAAATTTTGACTGAAGTTGATGACTGCCGTTACGTTTTACCCCTCTTTTTTATAATAACCATAGTGCATGACTATGCCCCGTAACCCTGGATATCCTTATCCATTAGGAATTTATCTAACCCATTCTTAAAGGTGTTGACTGAGTCGGCCATTACAACTCCCTCAGGCAGGGAATTCCAAACACGTATTGTCCTTACCGTAAAAAAGCCTTTACGCCGTATTGTGCGGAATCTCCTGTCCTCTAACCTGAGCGAGTGTCCACGAGTTCTCTGTGTTGATCTAACCAAAAACAGGTCCTGCGCAAGATCTGTATATTGTCCCCTTATATATTTGTAAATGTTGATCATGTCCCCCTTAATCTCCACTTTTCCAGTATAAACATGCCTAGTCTTGCAAGCCTTTCCTCGTCTCCATACCCTTAATTAGTTTGGTCGCCCGCCTTTGAACCTTTTCTAGCTCTAGGATATCCTTTTTGTAGTAAGGTGCCCAGAATTGTACACAGTATTCAAGGTGTGGCCTCACAAGTGATTTATATAACGGGAGTATAATACTCTCGTCCCTAGCATCAATTCCCCGTTTTATGCATGCTAATATCTTATTAGCCTTCTTTGCTGCAGTCCTACTTTGGGTACTACTGCTTAGTTTGCTATCTATGAGGACACCTAAGTCCTTTTCCAATACAGAATCCCCTAATTTTACCCCATTTAGTAGGTAGGTGTTATTTTTGTTCTTGTTACCACAGTGCATTACCTTACACTTGTCTGTATTGAAGCGCATTCTCCATTTCGCTGCCCAAGCTTCCAATTTAACTAAGTCGTTCTGAAGCGACTCAGCATCCCCCTCCGCATTTATAACTTTACACAATTTGGTATCATCTGCAAAAATTGACAACATGCTCTCTAGACCTTCTGTTAGGTCGTTAATGAAAATATTGAACAATAGCGGTCCTAATAATGAGCCTTGTGGCACACCACTTAGTACTTCAGTCCAAGTTGAAAAAGATCCATTAACCACAACGCGCTGCTCCCTATTATCTAACCAGTTTTTGACCCAAGTGCATATTGTGCTTCCTAGCCCTGATTCTTGTAGCTTGTAGATAAGCCTCATGTGTGGTACAGTGTCCAATGCTTTGGCAAAATCTAAAAAGATTACATCCACCTCTTTACCCTGATCTAGGTTTGCGCTTACTGTTTCATAAAAGCCAAGTAAGTTGGTTTGACAGGATCTGTCCTTCATAAACCCATGTTGATTCCTTTTAATGACCTTATTGACTTCAAGGAACTTCTGAATACTATCTCTTAGAATACCTTCCAATACTTTCCCCACTATAGATGTAAGACTAACTGGTCTATAATTACCTGGTTCAGCTTTACTTCCCTTTTTGAATATAGGCACTACTTCCGCTATATGCCAGTCTTTGGGAACCATACCTGATATTACTGAATCCTTAAAGATCAAAAATAGCGGTTTTGCAAGTTCAGAGTGTAGCTTCATTAGAACCCTTGGGTGAATACCATCGGGACCTGGTGACTTATTAATCTTTAAATGTTTTAATCGGTCACAGACTACTTCCTCACTTAAATAAGTACCTATCAGTGGGATATTGTCATTATTGAGATTATGTGTTAGTCCCTGAATTGGGTCCTCTCTAGTAAATACTGTTGAATAAAACTCATTTAGTGTGTCCGCTATGTCATTATCATTTTTGCTTAAGATTCCCAACTTGTCTTTTAAAGGGCCTATACTCTCCTTCTTTAATCTCTTGCTATTAATGTATTTAAAGATTTTTTTGGGATTCGCTTTGCTTTCCTTTGCTACTAGTTTTTCAGTTTCTACTTTAGCCGCTCTTATTTTCTTTTTTTTCTTATTTTCTTTTTGCATATTTTATTACATTCCTTATAGTGCTGAAATGACTCTGCTTCCCCGTCAGATTTGTATTTTTTAAATGCTCGCCTATTCTTGCCCATAAGTTCCTTTATCTTTTTGTTAAGCCACATCGGTTTATGATTTTTATTTCTTTTTTTGCTGCTCGTAGGAATACATTTGAGTGTATTTTTAGCTAGCAGGAATTTTAGTACCTCCCATTTCTCCGTAGTATTTTTTCCTAAAAGCAAACCTTCCCATTCAATATCCCTGAAAAATACCCTCATCTTTTCAAAATTCGCTTTGCTAAAGTTTAGAGTCCTAGTTGAGCCAGTATAGTGCTGTTTATGAAAACTGATATTGAATGTGACCATATTGTGGTCGCTGTTTCCAATGGGTTCCCCTACTATAATACCTGATACCAAATCCCCATTGTTTGTTAATACCAGGTCTAAGATTGCATTGTACCTAGTTGGTTCCTCAATTAGTTGAACTAAGTAGTTATCATTAAGTGTGTTTAAAAACATATTGCCCCTAGCAGTATCACATGAATCGTTTTTCCAGTTTATCTCTGGATAGTTAAAATCTCCCATCACTACTATGTCTCCTACTCCTGCTGCTCTTTCAATTTGCTTTAGTAACAATTCCTCATCAGATACGTTGATACCAGGCGGCCTATACCATACACCCAATACTAACTTTTTTATTCCTTTTTCCCCGCATGCAATTTCTACCCATAATGTCTCGACAGAGTCTCCATTCCCATCCTGAATATCTTCCCGTATATCAGGTTTTAAAAACGGCAATGATGACCTGTAATCGTCATTGGTTAGTGCTTTGGTAAAATCTCTTTTAATACCCATGTTAGTAACCTTACCACCTGCTCTTACCCTCCCCCCAACTTCTCCCCCATTTCGTTTACTACCGCCATCCCCACTATTCTCACTGCATGACCCGTAGTTTCTAGCTAAACCCTCCCCCCAGGCTCCTAGTTTAAAATCTCCCCCAACCTTCTAACCATCCTTCCCCCCAGCACCGCTGCCCCCTCCTCAGTCAGGTACCTCGCAGAAAGAGTTTTACCAAAACTCGTTTTCTGCTGCGGGGTACACTGGGCTCCACAAGGATAGACATAGGGGATGTCCTAAAGCCGTTCCTTATGGGAGGGGACACACTGTAGTGGGCACAAGAACCCTGCGTCCAAAGGAAGCATCCTGGGAAGCGGCAGTATCGAAGACATAGAACCTTATGAACGTGTTCACTGAGGACCACGTAGCCGCCTTGCACAATTGTTCAAGGGTCGCACAACGGCGGGCCGCCCAAGAAGGTCCAACAGACAGAGTTGGGCCGTAATGTGAGCAGGAGCTGATAGACCAGCCCTCACATAAGCATGTGCAATCACCATTCTAATCCATCTGGCCAAAGTTTGCTTGTGAGCAGGCCAGCCCCGTTTGTGAAATCCAAACAGCACAAAGAGAGAATCAGATTTCCTAATAGAAGCAGTTCTCTTCACATAGATACGGAGAGCCCGTACAACATCCAAAGACCACTCTTTGGGAGACAGATCAGGAGAAACAAGTGCCGGATCCACAATCTCCTGGTTAAGGTGGAACGAAGAAACCACCTTAGACAAATAACCGGGACGAGTCCTAAGAACCGCCCGGTCACGGTGAAATATCAGATATGGGAAACTACAAGACAAGGCAACCAAATCCGACACTCTTCTAGCTGAAGCAATAGCCAGCAGAAACACCACCTTAAGGGAAAGCCACTTAAGATCAGCTGAACCAAGAGGTTCAAACGGAGACTCTTGTAGCGCCTCCAAAACCACCGACAAGTCCCAAGGAGCCACAGGCAGGACATAGGGAGGTTGGATACGCAACACACTCTGAGTGAAGGTATGCACATCAGGTAAGGTCGCAAACTTTCTCTGAAACCACACCGACAAGGCAGATATTTGAACCTTGAGGGAGGCCAGACGCAGGCCTAAGTCCAGGCCCTGCTGAAGAAAAGCCAACAACTTGGCTATATTAAACTTGGAAGCGTCATAATTGTTAGATGCGCACCAAACAAAGTAAGAATGCCAGACCCTATAGTAAATCCGAGCAGAAGCCGGTTTCCGGGCCCGCAACATAGTTTGAATGACCGCCTCAGAAAACCCTTTAGCCCTTAAGACGGAAGCATCAAGAGCCACGCCGTCAAAGACAGCCGGGCTAGGTCCTGGTAGACACAGGGGCCCTGAATGAGGAGGTCTGGGCGTTGTGGAAGTAGAATTGGATGCTCTGACGATAGGCCTTGCAAGTCTGAGAACCAGTGCCGTCTGGGCCACGATGGAGCTATGAGGAGCAGAATTCCTTTTTCTTGCTTGAACTTCCGAATTCCCCTGGGCAGAAGTGACACCGGAGGGAACACGTACCGCAGCCGAAACCTCCACAGCACCGACACCGCATCCACGAATGCTGCTTGAGGATCCCTTGTCCTTGCTCCGAAGACTGGAACCTTGTAATTGTGTCGAGACGCCATCAGATCTACGTCTGGAAGGCCCCACTTTTCCACTAGGAGTTGAAACACTTCTGGATGGAGGCCCCACTCGCCGGCATGTACGTCCTAACGACTGAGAAAGTCCGGTTCCCAATTCAGGACTCGCGGAATGAATATTGCCGATACGGCCGGTAGATGGCGTTCCGCCCAATGTAGAATCCGTGAGACTTCCTTCATTGCCAAACGGCTTCGAGTGCCGCCTTGATGATTTATGTAAGCCACTGTGGTGGCGTTGTCCGACTGTACTTGAACAGGACGGTTCTGAATTAAATACTGGGCCAGGTTCAACGCATTGAAGACCGCCCGCAATTCCAGAATGTTGATCGAGAGGAGGGATTCCTCCTTGGTCCACCGACCCTGAAGGGAGTGTTGCTCCAGCACCGTGACCCAGCCTCTTAGACTGGTACCTGTCGTCAATAGGACCCAGTTGGATATCCAGAAGGGACGGCCCTGCACAATGGCCCTCATTCCGAGTTGTTCGCTCGCAAGCTGCTTTTAGCAGCATTGCACACGCTAAGCCGCCACCTACTGGGAGTGAATCTTAGCTTAGCAGAATTGCGAACGAAAGATTCTCAAAATTGCGAATAGAAATTTCTTAGCAGTTTCTGAGTAGCTCGACACTTACTCTGCTACTGCGATCAGTTCAGTCAGTTTCGTTCCTGGTTTGACGTCACAAACACACCCAGCGTTCGCCCAGACACTCCCCCGTTTCTCCAGCCACTCCCGCGTTTTTCACAGAAACGGCAGCGTTTTTTCACACACACCCATAAAACGGTCAGTTTCCGCCCAGAAACACCCACTTCCTGTCAATCACACTCCGATCACCAGAACGAAGATAAAACCTTGTAATGCCGTGAGTAAAATACCAAACTTCTTAGCAAATTTACTTGACGCAGCCGCAGTGCGAACATTGCGCATGCGCAGTTAGCGGAAACAGCGAACAACTCAGAATGAGGGCCAATTATCGGTCCTGGAGCCACCAGAGCAGCGACAGACGGACCTCCGGAGTCAATGAGATCATGTGAGACCTGATCCGGTGAGGCAGGCCATCCCACTTGGCTAGAATAAGCTTCTGGAGGGGGCGAGAATGGAATTGAGCATACTCCACCATGTCGAATGCTGACACCATGAGGCCCAGCACCTGATCGCCGAATGTTTCGACACTTGCGGACGAGAAAGGAAGCAACGAATCCTGTCCTGAAGCTTCAGGACTTTCTCCTGAGACAAGAACAACCTCTGGTTGTGAGTGTCCAATAGCGCTCCCAGGTGCACCATGCTCTGAGCAGGGACCAGGGAGGATTTCTTCCAGTTGATGAGCCACCCATGGGCTTGTAGAAACTGGACAGTCATATCCAGATGACGTAGAAGAAGTTCTGGAGAATTTGCCAGGTTAAAAAGTCGTCCAGATACTGCAGTATCCTGACCCCTTGACAATGGAGTACCACCGTCATCACTGCCATAACTTTGGTGAAGACTCGGGGAGCCGTAGTTAAAGCAAAAGGTAACGCCCGAAACTGGTAATGGAGGTTGCCAATCGCAAACCTCAGGTATTGCTGATGTGACGCTGCTATAGGAATATGCAGGTAAGCATCCTGTATGTCCAGGGAGACCATGTAGTCCCCAGGTTCCAAGGCCAGAACTATAGAGCGAAGGGTTTCCATACGGAACTTGGAAACCTTCACAAACCTGTTCAATGCCTTGAGGTTGAGAATGGGCCGGGAGGACCCATTCGGTTTTGGGACTAGAAACAGCAGAGAATAGTACCCCCGGCCCCTCTGTGCAAGAGGCACCTGTACTATGACTCCTGTATCCAGGAGGGTCTGTACCACCGAATGTAGAGTGTTTGCCTTTGTCTGGTCCAACGGGACGTCTGTCCGGCAAAATTGATGAGGGGGTCGGTTTTTGAAGGCTATGGCGTAACCTTGAGTGATGACTTCCCGTACCCAGGCATCTGAAGTGGTCTTCAACCATTTCTGGGTATACCCTAGAAGCCGGCAATCAACCCTGGGATCCCCCAGGGGGAGGCCCGCCCCGTCATGTGGCAGGCTTATCGGTTTTGGAAGCTGGCTGACGGGCCGCCCAGGCTCTTTTGGGCTTTGGCTTACCAGGTTTGGAAGTGCGGGCCTGCTTGTTGTACGCCTGACCTTTTGCTTTACCTGAAGGACGAAATGGGCGAAAGGAAGAACCTTTAGCCTTCAACACAGAAGGAGCGGTACTTGGCAGACAGGCAATTTTGGCAGTAGCCAAGTCAGCCACAATCTTATTCAAGTCCTCCCCAAACAGAATATCTCCCTTGAAAGGGAGTACCTCCAGGGTTTTTCTAGAGTTCAGATCCACAGACCAGGATCTCAGCCATAATATCCGGCGAACCAGGACTGATGTAGTAGAGGCCTTGGCTGCTAGGATACCGGCATCAGAAGCCGCCTCTTTAATATAGTGAGAAGTTGTGACAATATATGACAAGCATTGTCTAACATGGTCAGAAGAGATTTCAGCTTCTAACTCCAAGGCCCATGCTTCAATAGCCTCTGCAGCCCATGTTGCTGCAATAGTGGGCCTTTGTGCAGCACCCGTGAGGGTGTAAATCGCTTTCAGACAACCCTCCACACATTTATCTGTAGGCTCTTTTAGAGACGTGATGGTAGTGACAGGTAGAGCTAAGGAAACCACCATCGTAGCCACATGTGAGTCTACTGGAGGAAGCGTTTCCCAATTTTTAGACAGCTCTGGCGCGAGGGGATAGCGAGCCAGCATTTTCTTTTGAGGCACAAACTTCTTACCCGGGTTTTCCCAAGGTTCCTGACGTATATCCACTAGGTGGTCAGAGTGAGGTAAAACTTGTTTAACCACCTTCTGACACTTGAACCTATCTGGTTTCTTAGGAGGGACGGATGGCTCGGGATCATCCGTAATCTGTAAAATCAACTTAATAGCCTCCAAAAGATCAGGAACATCCACATGTGAACTACCCTCCCCATCAGCAGTATCTGTGTCAGAATCTGTGGGGTCAGTGTAAGTGTCATCTTCATCAGACGAGGTGTCAGTGACAGCAGTGGATTGTGAGGAGATAATAGCTCGCTTAGAGGACCCCTTGGGCTTGGGCGAGAGAGGGTCAGACTTTTTAGTAGTCAGGGACTGGTTCAACTTCTTCAATTGAGCAGATAAATTGTCCACCCACGGCGGGTTAGCTGCAGGGACCACATACAGTTGCACCGGCATAGGGAGTCCCATAGGGGGTGTTAGTTTATTAACTAGCGTATGCAGAAGCGTGGAAAAAGCAGCCCTTGGTGGGTCATTATGTACCTCCGTTGCCACAGTCCCACTGGGGGGCAAGGATCCCCCAGAACCAGAGCCCACAGCTGCTATATTCTCCTCATATGGATCTGTGGCTTCAGCAACACCTGCAGTGTGTTCCGCCCCAGAACCATTACCTTCAGAAGCAGACATGATATAACTTGCAGTATCAGGTAACACAGTACAATTGACAGCAGCACAATACCTCTTACCCAAACCCCTTCGCAGTGTAGTCAGTACAAGCAGAGATATAGGAGAGATATGGTGACTAAAATCACAGAGAAAAATACGTATTAAAGTATATCTTGTGAAAATCCTATATAAATATAAAACCTGATGCACCAAGCCCCCTCAGGTTATAGAATATAGGGATAGCAAGTTGAGTGAGAGACACGAAATGGAAACCACTCAGCAAGCTAATGCACACACATATAGTCACAGTTGTACAATGCAGAGGTTATTACTAACAATAATACTGCACTGGACCAGCCTTTATAGCTATGTAGTCAAAAGATATAACACTGCACAGTAAGAACTGGATGTATATCACAGGGTAATTGTACTAGAAAACCCTGACTAAATGCACTCTTTCTTAACTAGCACTGTCTAATAGGCAGGTAGAATACTTAAGTGTCATGTAAAGTCACAGCGCTGACAACCAGGCGGCTTTACACAGGAGGATTTGCCCAAGCAGTCCCAGGAACAGTGTAGCTGAGAGAAATGGCACCCAGACACTGACAGGGAGTGAGGGAGAGACAGATATGCAGCTCCAGGGTGGGAACATTTGCAGGAAATGGTGCCCTGGGGCTGGGGGAGGGGCTCCAGGTCTAAGCCTTATCCCCCTGCTGGCAAAACCACCGGGTACTGTGGGCTACTATTAAAAATGGTTTTAAGGGAAAACCTGACCTGCACCCATGCCCTGGTGATCTAGTTGGATTGCCTGTACTGCCACAGTGTCCACCCCCAGCGCGCGCGGCCTGCCTCCCACTGACCACGCCGGATCGCGATAAAGTACGGGTCCTGCAAGCGGGACCCACTCACCACCTCCCGAAGCGTGGCCACGTGATCCTGGAGATCCCCCGTCGTGTGTGCCTGACCATGAAAGAAAACCGGAGCCTCCTGCTGTAGTTACCCGGCAACCAGGGCTCGGGAGTGTACAGCGCCGCTGGGGAGAGATGGAGCTGCAGCAGTGAATGTCACACGACATTTACCACCGCTGCTGCCCTTGAAGTCTTCACTTTTCTTCTCAAAAAGCTCTTCTTAGGGCTGCCCAGAGCAGCCCCTCTGTTATGTGCCTGCTATCTGCGGCACCAACTACAAAACTAAGCTCCTGTGCAGGGAGGCGGCACTATGCATTCTGGGAACAGTCAAAGCTTTTCAGCCTGTTGGTGCCTCGGATCAAGATCCTACTCTACACCCCTATGTCTATCCTTGTGGAGCCCAGTGTACCCTGCAGCAGAAATATGAAAGCAACAATGCTCAAAGATGTTATAAGCAACTTAATAAATATGAAAGTAACAATGTTCAAAGATGTTATAAGCAACCAGACTGGAATTACATACAACAATGCACAAGATGTATATAATAAAGAAATGCTTGCAAAGCAGAGTCTGTGTGAAAACAAAACTCCACAAAAACCAATACAAGGCTAGCTGGATCTGGTCAGGCATTCAATCTGGCAAGGTCTCTGGATCACGTGTATAACACGGGCAGAAAGGATCTCATGCAAGCTGACAGGTTCACACTGAAGCAGGAACTATCACCAGTATTTTGGGAGAGGCCAGGAAGGGAATATAATGGTGCTGCACCAATCAGAACCCAGTAATAGAGATAAATGAAAGGACGTGCAGCTGTGCTGCTGCACATCCACAACACAGATAGACTAGTTGCCCAGCAACCGGGAACGCTGCCTGCATCTAGCGTCCCGGTTGCTAGGTGCCCGGTGGCTCCCAGTCTCCCCTGCTTTAGCGTTGCTAGGCGCAGGGTGGGACCCGGAAGCGCCAGCTGACAGAGTAAGTGCAGCATCCCGGTCACTAGGCAACGGTCGGGACCTGCCTCCTCCACGAGCCGTGCAGTGGCTGATAACATGTACCTGCAAGAAAAAGGGTCTCTCATTGAAGAGCTTCAGCTGTTAAAGTTTGAGACTACCCCCCTCTTTTCACCCCATTTAAATTAAAGGGGCTAACTGAATAAATTGTTTTATTAGGCAAGATGTACTCTGAGAAAGTATATTGTCTTAAAATAAGTACTATTTCTGTCTAATGTACCAATGATTTATTAAATATATCATTACCTCCTTACTACATTTTATAGATGAAGAGTTTTGGGATGGGTGCATAAAGTATTTTTAGGATTTATTGCGCTTCACTCTCAGAGTATGATGTTTACAAGAAAGGCTAGTAGATGAATAAACTGCAATTACATTTAGCATTCCCTGCACATGCTCTTTCCTCAGGTAATATATTCTAAGCATTGGAGCTGGAAGCAAAAAGGTGAACACGCATATTTTATTAGGAACAGCAACATAAAATCCAATACATAAGTTTATTAGACACAACATTTACAAAGCACAACAGTGAGGGGAAAATACACTGATTCATCAAAACCTTATTTAGAGGTTTGAAATAAATGTCACTGGTAGAGATAACATTAATTTTGTTTCCGGCCATGGAGTGGAGACGACATTAAAATGCAAGTAGTAACCTCACCCACTGAGCTGCCTGGAAGGGTTTGTAACTTTGTTTCAAATTAAATCACTCACATTAAAGAGTTTCCATTCTTAATATACATACTTTTCTAGTCCAAGCTGTTCTGCTGGTATTATTATTACTATTATTATTATTATTATTATTAATGGGTATTCTATAAAGCAGTGGTTCCCAAACTTGGTGTGTGGCACTTTGGGGTGCCACTGGGCTCATGCAGGGGTGCCACGGATTGTTGGCCCAGGATAAAATCAAATCATTTATGGTCAATGTGCTAGGCAATACCAGTGCTCGTGGCTGCCAATAATAAAATTTGTGGCATATTAGTGCCAGAGCCGTAACTAGACTTCTTGGTGCCCTGTGCTAGAAAGACAATTGGGGTAGTCACACAATCAGAGCGGCAAGGCAGCATTGTCAACAGTACCTTCTTCCCAGCCTGCAGCCAGACAGTGAATGGCTGACAGCTTGTTGATTGGTGTATGGCTGGAGCTATCCAGCAATCAGAGTGCTGATAACCATTCACTGTATGGAAGCATGGGGAGAGATGGTGCAGGACCACAGGTAGGGTAAGTTATGATTTTTTGTGTAATCGGTTCCCATGAATTTGTGGTTAGTGTCATAGGGTACTCAGCTCAAAGCTTTGCCCAGGGCCTACTCTCCATATGTCTCTACCACATCCTTTCCCCATAACATTATCATCACTCAGAGGTTCAATAGTGCAATCAATGTCCCCAATGTTTCTGTTATTGTGCATAAGTGGGGATGTAAAATGACAGCAGTGGTTGCCTCTGTGCACAAGATAGTGTCTGAGACTTTACCACAAGTCCACTGCCTACAATATTGCAGCTGTCTGCACCTCTGAAAAAGGGACAATGTGCTCCCATTCCCAGCACAGGGCAATTTAAATCTGAATGCATCAATTTAAGGACGACCCCTGTCTGTACAGCCTGGCTGAGCTGGCAGGTGGCCTGGCGCCATTTTTTTTTCCCTCGGAGTGGCTGCACAGTTTCCCTGAAAACAGTCTGGACTCATCTGCATTGTCCGGACCACCCACACTAAATGCCGCGGCACTGCCCTCTCGACGCCTGCGGCTGTAAATCACTATGCGGTCACATGCTTCTGGGAGCGGCTGCATCCATCTCTGAATAAGACCCTGTATCCTTTACTCAATTTTCTGCTGGAGAGTCATGAGACCGGTCACATGCACAGTGGCACAGTGTCTCATCTGAGCTGATAATTCCACTGTTATAATTATCCCTGTGAAACCATAAGCCGAAACAGGGCTCACTGCACGTACAACGCACATACAGTTACCGAATGTGGGCCACCAGAAGCGATGGACATATACCATCCTCGCTGCCGGCCTCCGGAGCCGGTACGTGGGCTACTCCAGCTGGGCCCATGCTAGATCTGATAGTCAGTAGGCCGCACTATGTTGTACATGTTTATGCTGCGAAGTTATAATAAGATTTATAATTTGTTTGCATAGTGTTAAAAAATATAATTAGTCATACTCATAATGTTAGCAGCATGTCTATAAACACATTTTCTCTATACAAACAAATTGGATGTCATTTATGTTTCCAGGACAGATAGCGCTTTCTTTGGTGCCATAGTAAACACACTTTTAGTACACATCGCTGGTTTTGTGTCTTAGAATTTACAACCCTGCAGACTTTACATTTTTAATTAATGCATTTTGTGGTATCTAATATCTTGAATGTACAGTCTTTAAAATCATCATTGAATAATAAATTCTTTGTAGTAGCCGGGAATTAGTTTTGCTTGCTTTGGCTTCTGTAAAACAGATGATTCTAATCATGTACTTAATTTATCCTCTGCTATCTTGTCTCAGGACCAGATTCATAAAGGTACACAATCATGATGGTCTGGATGCTGGCGGTCAGGTGACTGACGCCGGAATCCCGGCGCCGGAACCCCAACCGCCGACATCCCAACCGCCGACACACCAAAGGGGGGGACTAATAGAGTTAGGGCCTGGGGGGTTAGGCACTACAGGGGGGGCACTACTGTGGGGGATAGCCCTAGCCGCCACCCCATGTGATTAGCCGTAGCCAGAGCCATAACTAGACTTTTTGGTGCCCTGTGCCAGAAAGAGAATTGGCGCACCCCCGCAATAGGGACATAAGTCGCATGCCTCGCGACAAAATTGATCCCAGGGAAAGCCCGTGCTATGATGCTCCTTCCCATATATATATATATACACACTATATATATATATATATATATATATATATTGTATATATATATATATATATATATATATATATATATATTATACACACAAATGAATAGAACACTGCAACAAAAAGGATTTGGGCTTCAAAAAAGGGGTAAAGCTGCAAGTGAAAGTAATTAGATAATTCATAATTGACAAGTGCTGCCAATAGCACCCCCTACTCTTCAGCGCTATGTGTGGAGCACGCTCCTCACACACCTAGTTACGGCCCTGGCCATAGCCGCCACCCCCACTATCATAACCCTTGCTGTCAAACCAGACAGGTTAGGGTATGGGGCAGGGGAGGGGTAAATTATTTTACTCTATCCCCTGTTGGCATTTTAAAAGTCAGGATGCCGCGGTTGGTCATGTGAGCATCGGCATCCTGACCGCCGGCATTTGGTATACCCATTCTTGGATATTATAAATTCAAATGGAGCATGACTATTTATTTTGCAGAGTGTTATAGAATTTTTTTAGCCATTCACAACAGTCCCTGTCCAAGGGGAATAGAAAGAAAGGGGAACAGAACACTTTTTTTTTGGGGGGGGGGGGGGGGGGGAATAACTGTTTATAATTGTAGAATACTTTTTTCAAAATTCAATGAAATGACATACAACACAAAATGGATTCAGTATGAATCTTTCCTCAACAAAAAGGAGGGATGCGGCAAAGACGCCGGATGTTGGGAGGGGGATTTAGGCTCCACTGGGGGGATGTTAAGTTCAGGCACTAAAGGGGAGCGTAAGGGTTACAACAAAAAAAGAGAAAGATTGTCTCTTTGTTGGCGCACTTAAGAAATTATGAAAAAGAGATATATTTATGTATTCTGAATTTTTATAAAATATAACTTTTATTGATATTAAACTTAGAATATAGCAATTGAGAAAAATGTGATTGTGTGAAAAAAGTGAAAATATTTAATAATATTCAATATTAAAAGCTGATCCACTGTGCTCAAACTTTTCTTGCTCGTTTTTCATATCATATACGGAATTTCATGTAGGTATTCTGTGCTTCAAGACAATAAACCGATTTCTTATACTCCAACAATTGTCATTCGCTTTAATTGTATTTTAACGTATACAGGGGGTAATTCCAAGTTGATCGCAGCAGGATTTTTGTTAGCAATTGGGCAAAACCATGTACACTGCAGTGGAGGCAGATATAACATGTGCAGAGAGGGGTGGTCTTCTGTTTGCCGGCGGTCGGGCTCCCGGCGCTCAGTATACCGGCGCCGGGAGCCCGACAGCCGGCATACCGACAGCCGGCATACCGACAATTATTTTCCCTCGTGGGGGTCCACGACCCCCATAGAGGGAGAATAAAATAGTGTGGCGCGCGTAGCGCGCCACCGTGCCCGTAGCGTGGCGAGCGCAGCGAGCCCGCAAGGGGCTCATTTGCGCTCGCCAAGCTGTCGGTAAGCCGGCGGTCGGGCTCCCGGCGCCGGGATGCTGGTCGCCGGGAGCCCGACCGCCGGCCAGCCGTAGTGAACCCGCAGAGAGAGTTACATTTGGGTGGGGTGTGTTCAATCTGCAATCTAATTTGCAGTGTAAAAATAAAGCAGCCAGTATTTACCCTGCACAGAAATAAAATAACCCACCCAAATCTAACTCTTTCTGCACAGGTTATATCTGCCTCCCCTGCAGTGCACATGGTTTTGCCCAATTGCTATCAAAGATCCTGCTGCGATCAACTTGGAATTACCACCACAGTTCTGAAATTATTAGCATATGTAGTAATTATTAAATGGATATACGTGTAGACTGATATGGACATAAACTGATGAGACTGGAAGGTAGTTGATTACTACCACGTATATCTTAACACAGACTAAGCCGATTATATAATTTCGTTAAGAAGAGATCCCCCAATAGGATCAGTCCAAAATCTTATAATTATTTGGACCAAAATTAACTGACAGGTGATCCCATTGGCACATTGTTTCAATTATTCATAGACAATGAGACCGTAGTTATCTTAAGGATCGAATTATAACATGATCCACTACTGGTCTCTGAATAATAAATTGCATCAAACTTTCGTGCATAAATGGGGTCACGTCTTTTATTATGTCCAATACGTGGTTAAAAGCCTTAGTAGCTTTATTTATCACCACTATCAATGGTTAACTGTTACACACCTCATCAGTTATTTATCAATGTCCCATGTTATAGGGATAGTTTCCCTGTGTGTTTCCCTTATAATAATCTTAACTGTATACTTATAAATAAGCCCTATTCATTCGTCTATACGTACTTCAAATTACTTTCTGTACATAGATTAATTTGTTATAATTCGATCCTTAAGATAACTACGGTCTCATTGTCTATGAATAATTAAAACAATGTGCCAATGGGATCACCTGTCAGTTAATTTTGGTCCAAATAATTATAAGATTTTGGACTGATCCTATTGGGGGATCTCTTCTCAATGAAATTATATAATCGGCTTAGTCTGTGTTAAGATATACGTGGTAGTAATCAACTACCTTACAGTCTCATCAGTTTATGTCCATATCAGTCTATACGTATATCCATTTAATAATTACTACATATGCTAATAATTTCAGAACTGTATACGTTAAAATACAATTAAAGCAAATGACAATTGTTGGAGTATAAGAAATCGGTTTATTGTCTTGAAGCACAGAATACCTACATGAAATTCCGTATATGATATGAAAAACGAGCAAGAAAAGTTTGAGCACAGTGGATCAGCTTTTAATATTGAATATTATTAAATATTTTCACTTTTTTCACACAATCACATTTTTCTCAATTGCTATATTCTAAGTTTAATATCAATAAAAGTTATATTTTATAAAAATTCAGAATACATAAATATATCTCTTTTTCGTCGTTTCTTAAGTGCGCCAACAAAGAGACAATCTTTCTCTTTTTTTGTTGTTCTTCAATTTTATTGTCTATGGCAGCACCCCCAGTTTATGAAGGATAGAAGGAAAAACTTCCTATAATCATATGATTTTGGGGAATCTCTTGACAAAATATGTAAACATTAAAAACTGTCTGGTGCAGAAGATATCCCTATCCCCCATCTCCCTTGTATTGAGCGTAAGGGTTAGGCTGCAAGGAAGGGGGATTAGGGTTAGACATCACTGGGGGGGAGTTAGGAACTAAGGGAGGAGTTTAGGATTAGGCTGCTGGGGAGGGGGGGTGAGAAGGGGGTAGGGGAGAGGGGGTAGCATACTTCGCCCCGGTCGGGTTTTCACCTATTTGGTATTGTACCCGCCGGCATCCAGTCCAGCAGTCAATCAAACTGAACCCCAGCCAGGGCCAGCAACAGAAATCTTGGGGCCCGGTAGAATGATATCTCCGGGGCCCCCTCAGATGATATATATATCTTAAAGGGCAATGGAATTTGCTGTGCTATATAAGAAACTGTTAATAAATATATATATTTATTTATTTATACGCATATATCAATATGTTTATCTCTCCTTCCTCCCCCACACACACCACAGTCCGTGTTTCCCTCTCTCCTTACTCCGACACACCTCATAGTCTCCCTAATGACTCCATGCTGCATTCCCAGCTTCCCCACCCCATCCCAAAGCCCTGAATCCCCTCACCAATACACTCTTACCCCCGGGGAGAGACTCACCTGCGCTGCACTCCTCAGTATCCAGATCCGAACACCGCATAGCAGGTACCATTCTGCCCCCACACCCGACCAGAAGAGGCTGGTGCAGGGCACGCGAATCATGGCCAGCGGAGCTGCTGCCATGTCCCGTAACTGCCTGCAACAGAGCTGGACACAGAATAGCGGGTGCACACTCGTACCGCACAGTCACTGTGTGTGAGAGGCTCCTGTCACTCTGAGGCTGCGCCCATAATGCCTACAGCTTGCTGCCCTAATTGGACCAAACGGTTCACATTCTCCAGGGCACAAAGTGGCGTATCCTTGAGGCCCATCTGATCCCTGGAGACCAGAACATGTGTCCCCTTTGACCCCCCCTGTTGTCGGCCCTGGCCCCAGCACGCCAGATATTACCTCTCCATTTATAATACTAAAACATTTATTCTATTCTACCTGACCTTTATTCTGGCAAGAACACTTGCACAGCCTAAGCAGAGAGACTATTCCCTCTTTTCTACTTACAATCATTTTAATGTCCCATGTGTAACAGGTTCAACCGGGGGGGATGTGGTTGCAGGTGTAGGTGTCAGTGGTCGTACCTGGATTCTTCACCCGGGATCACTTCTTAGACCGGATCGGCTGCTAGAACCCTAGACAGAGGAACAAGGAACCCCAACCCCAGCGGACCCAACCACAGGTCACCACACGTGAGGACGGTGACAAAAGATTTTTATTTGCCTGGAACCAGAAGAATGGTCACCGCTGTAACTTTTAAACTTTGGGTAAAAAGGTGGAAACAACTTTCACAATTACAGTATATGGGTTAGATTCAGCACACAGTGAACATTAGCCGTAGAAGATAACATTTAAATGACATTTAAATGACCTTTATCACCAGAGACACTAGAATGTCCCTGACAGGCAGGGTTAGTTCTAACTAAGGCTCCTGTAATAGTGAAGATAGTCTCCTTAGGACGGATTATGGGGGTCATTCTGACCCGTTCGCTCACTGCGTTTTAATGCAGCAGAGCGAACGGGTCCCTGCTACGCATGTGCCGTAGTGCCCCGGCACATGCCAGACGGCCGAAGGCCCGTAGCAGGGAAGCGATCACCTCTGCCTGACAGACAGAGGCAATCTCTGGGCGGGAGGGGGCGGAACGGCGGCATTTGGCCGCCGTTTCGTGGGTTTGGTCCTGCCGACACAAGCGCGGATGGACCGAAACGGAGGGGCGGGCCGCAGCTGCTGCGTGACGTCACACACAGCCGTTGCGGCCCGGGGAGCGATGAGTAGCTCCCGGCCAGCACGCTAAAGCTGCGCTGGTTGGGAGCTACTCTTGAAGTGCAAAAGCATCGCAGCTGTGCGATGCCTTTGCACTTCTGCGAGGGGAGGCGGCACTGACATGCGGGACGGGATAGCCATGTGCTGGGCGTCCCCCTGCATGTCAGGGAAGAAGATCGTAGCTGTGCTAAATTTAGATCAACTCGGAATAACCCCCTATACCCTGTAGAACAGAGTTGGGCTTACAATGGCAGTCTTTTAAACAGTCAGTTAGATAATTAGCTTTAGCATAAACGGAAGCTACACTTAAAGTTCCTTACAAGCAAAGTCAGTTGTGCATAGCAAAAAAAAGGTTACAGTTCAAAGCAACCGGATTAGTGAAAGTTAAAGTGTAACAGGGAAGTGCCAAAATATTTGACAGAAATCCTTTGGCACACAGGTAGCAGGCGTTAGTTACAGTGCCCACTAAGAGTTATTATTAGAGATGAGTGGTTTCGGTTCGTTGAGATCTGAACCCCCCCCGAACTTCACCTGTTTTTCACGGGTCTGAGGCAGCCTCGGATCTTCCCGCCTTGCTCGGTTAACCCCGAACGAGGCCGAACGTCATCATCCCGCTGTCGGATTCTCTTGAGATTCGTATTTCATATATAGCGCCGCGCGTCGCCGCCATTTTCACTCGTGCATTGGAGATTGAGCGGAGAGGACGTGGCTACATTCTCTGCCTGAAAAGCTCAATATCTGTGCTCTGTGTGCTGCAAATATCTGTGCTCAGTGTGCTGCATTGTGGTGACCACCAGTATTATAGTAGTACAGTACAGTAGGCCATTGCTGTATCTTGCAGCTCCATATCAGACTCCGTTCTAGACAGTATCCTGATGATCAGTGCTCAATATCTGCTGCATTGTGGTGTGACCAGTATACTATATAGTAGTACAGTGCAGCATTTTGGGGACCACCAGTATATATATATATATATATATATATATAGTAGTACAGTATCTGTGCTGCATTGTTTGTGAGCAGTATAGTAGTACAGTGCAGCATTTTTGGGACCACCAGTATATATTAGAGATGTGCACTTGAAACTTTTCGGGTTTTGTGTTTTGGTTTTGGGTTCGGTTCCGCGGCCGTGTTTTGGGTTCGACCGCGTTTTGGCAAAACCTCACCGAATTTTTTTTGTCGGATTCGGGTGTGTTTTGGATTCGGGTGTTTTTTTCAAAAAACACTAAAAAACAGCATAAATCATAGAATTTGGGGGTCATTTTGATCCCAAAGTATTATTAACCTCAAAAACCATAATTTCCACTCATTTTCAGTCAATTCTGAATACCTCACACCTCACAATATTATTTTTAGTCCTAAAATTTGCACCGAGGTCGCTGGATGACTAAGCTAAGCGACCCTAGTGGCCGACACAAACACCTGGCCCATCTAGGAGTGGCACTGCAGTGTCACGCAGGATGTCCCTTCCAAAAAACCCTCCCCAAACAGCACATGACGCAAAGAAAAAAAGAGGCGCAATGAGGTAGCTGTGTGAGTAAGATAAGCGACCCTAGTGGCCGACACAAACACCTGGCCCATCTAGGAGTGGCACTGCAGTGTCACGCAGGATGGCCCTTCCAAAAAACCCTCCCCAAATAGCACATGACGCAAAGAAAAAAAGAGGCGCAATGAGGTAGCTGTGTGAGTAAGATAAGCGACCCTAGTGGCCGACACAAACACCGGGCCCATCTAGGAGTGGCACTGCAGTGTCACGCAGGATGTCCCTTCCAAAAAACCCTCCCCAAACAGCACATGACGCAAAGAAAAAAAGAGGCGCAATGAGGTAGCTGTGTGAGTAAGATAAGCGACCCTAGTGGCCGACACAAACACCGGGCCCATCTAGGAGTGGCACTGCAGTGTCACGCAGGATGTCCCTTCCAAAAAACCCTCCCCAAACAGCACATGACGCAAAGAAAAAAAGAGGCGCAATGAGGTAGCTGTGTGAGTAAGATAAGCGACCCTAGTGGCCGACACAAACACCTGGCCCATCTAGGAGTGGCACTGCAGTGTCACGCAGGATGTCCCTTCCAAAAAACCCTCCCCAAACAGCACATGACGCAAAGAAAAAAAGAGGCGCAATGAGGTAGCTGTGTGAGTAAGATAAGCGACCCTAGTGGTCGACACAAACACCTGGCCCATCTAGGAGTGGCACTGCAGTGTCACGCAGGATGGCCCTTCCAAAAAACCCTCCCCAAACAGCACATGACGCAAAGAAAAAAAGAGGCGCAATGAGGTAGCTGTGTGAGTAAGATAAGCGACCCTAGTGGCCGACACAAACACCGGGCCCATCTAGGAGTGGCACTGCAGTGTCACGCAGGATGTCCCTTCCAAAAAACCCTCCCCAAACAGCACATGACGCAAAGAAAAAAAGAGGCGCAATGAGGTAGCTGTGTGAGTAAGATAAGCGACCCTAGTGGCCGACACAAACACCGGGCCCATCTAGGAGTGGCACTGCAGTGTCACGCAGGATGTCCCTTCCAAAAAACCCTCCCCAAACAGCACATGATGCAAAGAAAAAAAGAGGCGCAATGAAGTAGCTGTGTGAGTAAGATAAGCGACCCTAGTGGCCGACACAAACACCTGGCCCATCTAGGAGTGGCACTGCAGTGTCACGCAGGATGGCCCTTCCAAAAAACCCTCCCCAAACAGCACATGACGCAAAGAAAAAAAGAGGCGCAATGAGGTAGCTGTGTGAGTAAGATAAGCGACCCTAGTGGCCGACACAAACACCGGGCCCATCTAGGAGTGGCACTGCAGTGTCACGCAGGATGTCCCTTCCAAAAAACCCTCCCCAAACAGCACATGACGCAAAGAAAAAAAGAGGCGCAATGAGGTAGCTGTGTGAGTAAGATAAGCGACCCTAGTGGCCGACACAAACACCGGGCCCATCTAGGAGTGGTACTGCAGTGTCACGCAGGATGTCCCTTCCAAAAAACCCTCCCCAAACAGCACATGACGCAAAGAAAAAAAGAGGCGCAATGAGGTAGCTGTGTGAGTAAGATAAGCGACCCTAGTGGCCGACACAAACACCTGGCCCATCTAGGAGTGGCACTGCAGTGTCACGCAGGATGTCCCTTCCAAAAAACCCTCCCCAAACAGCACATGACGCAAAGAAAAAAAGAGGCGCAATGAGGTAGCTGTGTGAGTAAGATAAGCGACCCTAGTGGTCGACACAAACACCTGGCCCATCTAGGAGTGGCACTGCAGTGTCACGCAGGATGGCCCTTCCAAAAAACCCTCCCCAAACAGCACATGACGCAAAGAAAAAAAGAGGCGCAATGAGGTAGCTGTGTGAGTAAGATAAGCGACCCTAGTGGCCGACACAAACACCGGGCCCATCTAGGAGTGGCACTGCAGTGTCACGCAGGATGTCCCTTCCAAAAAACCCTCCCCAAACAGCACATGACGCAAAGAAAAAAAGAGGCGCAATGAGGTAGCTGTGTGAGTAAGATAAGCGACCCTAGTGGCCGACACAAACACCGGGCCCATCTAGGAGTGGCACTGCAGTGTCACGCAGGATGTCCCTTCCAAAAAACCCTCCCCAAACAGCACATGATGCAAAGAAAAAAAGAGGCGCAATGAAGTAGCTGTGTGAGTAAGATAAGCGACCCTAGTGGCCGACACAAACACCTGGCCCATCTAGGAGTGGCACTGCAGTGTCACGCAGGATGGCCCTTCCAAAAAACCCTCCCCAAACAGCACATGACGCAAAGAAAAAAAGAGGCGCAATGAGGTAGCTGTGTGAGTAAGATAAGCGACCCTAGTGGCCGACACAAACACCGGGCCCATCTAGGAGTGGCACTGCAGTGTCACGCAGGATGTCCCTTCCAAAAAACCCTCCCCAAACAGCACATGACGCAAAGAAAAAAAGAGGCGCAATGAGGTAGCTGTGTGAGTAAGATAAGCGACCCTAGTGGCCGACACAAACACCGGGCCCATCTAGGAGTGGTACTGCAGTGTCACGCAGGATGTCCCTTCCAAAAAACCCTCCCCAAACAGCACATGACGCAAAGAAAAAAAGAGGCGCAATGAGGTAGCTGTGTGAGTAAGATAAGCGACCCTAGTGGCCGACACAAACACCTGGCCCATCTAGGAGTGGCACTGCAGTGTCACGCAGGATGGCCCTTCCAAAAAACACTCCCCAAACAGCACATGACGCAAAGAAAAATTAAAGAAAAAAGAGGTGCAAGATGGAATTGTCCTTGGGCCCTCCCACCCACCCTTATGTTGTATAAACAGGACATGCACACTTTAACCAACCCATCATTTCAGTGACAGGGTCTGCCACACGACTGTGACTGAAATGACGGGTTGGTTTGGACCCCCACCGAAAAAGAAGCAATTAATCTCTCCTTGCACAAACTGGCTCTACAGAGGCAAGATGTCCACCTCATCATCATCCTCCGATATATCACCGTGTACATCCCCCTCCTCACAGATTATCAATTCGTCCCCACTGGAATCCACCATCTCAGCTCCCTGTGTACTTTGTGGAGGCAATTGCTGCTGGTCAATGTCTCCACGGAGGAATTGATTATAATTCATTTTAATGAACATCATCTTCTCCACATTTTCTGGAAGTAACCTCGTACGCCGATTGCTGACAAGGTGAGCGGCGGCACTAAACACTCTTTCGGAGTACACACTTGTGGGAGGGCAACTTAGGTAGAATAAAGCCAGTTTGTGCAAGGGCCTCCAAATTGCCTCTTTTTCCTGCCAGTATAAGTACGGACTGTGTGACGTGCCTACTTGGATGCGGTCACTCATATAATCCTCCACCATTCTTTCAATGGGGAGAGAATCATATGCAGTGACAGTAGACGACATGTCCGTAATCGTTGACAGGTCCTTCAGTCCGGACCAGATGTCAGCATCAGCAGTCGCTCCAGACTGCCCTGCATCACCGCCAGCGGGTGGGCTCGGAATTCTGAGCCTTTTCCTCGCACCCCCAGTTGCGGGAGAATGTGAAGGAGGAGATGTTGACAGGTCGCGTTCCGCTTGACTTGACAATTTTGTCACCAGCATGTCTTTGAACCCCAGCAGACTTGTGTGTGCCGGAAAGAGAGATCCAAGGTAGGTTTTAAATCTAGGATCGAGCACGGTGGCCAAAATGTAGTGCTCTGATTTCAACAGATTGACCACCCGTGAATCCTTGTTAAGCGAATTAAGGGCTCCATCCACAAGTCCCACATGCCTAGCGGAATCGCTCCGTGTTAGCTCCTCCTTCAATGTCTCCAGCTTCTTCTGCAAAAGCCTGATGAGGGGAATGACCTGACTCAGGCTGGCAGTGTCTGAACTGACTTCACGTGTGGCAAGTTCAAAGGGCATCAGAACCTTGCACAACGTTGAAATCATTCTCCACTGCGCTTGAGACAGGTGCATTCCACCTCCTATATCGTGCTGAATTGTATAGGCTTGAATGGCCTTTTGCTGCTCCTCCAACCTCTGAAGCATATATAGGGTTGAATTCCACCTCGTTACCATTTCTTGCTTCAGATGATGGCAGGGCAGGTTCAGGCGTTTTTGGTGTTGCTCCAGTCTTCTGTACGTGGTGCCTGTACGCCGAAAGTGTCCCGCAATTCTTCTGGCCACCGACAGCATCTCTTGCACGCCCCTGTCGTTTTTTAAAAAATTCTGCACCACCAAATTCAAGGTATGTGCAAAACATGGGACGTGCTGGAATTTGCCCATATTTAATGCACACACAATATTGCTGGCGTTGTCCGATGCCACAAATCCACAGGAGAGTCCAATTGGGGTAAGCCATTCCGCGATGATCTTCCTCAGTTGCCGTAAGAGGTTTTCAGCTGTGTGCGTATTCTGGAAACCGGTGATACAAAGCGTAGCCTGCCTAGGAAAGAGTTGGCGTTTGCGAGATGCTGCTACTGGTGCCACCGCTGCTGTTCTTGCGGCGGGAGTCCATACATCTACCCAGTGGGCTGTCACAGTCATATAGTCCTGACCCTGCCCTGCTCCACTTGTCCACATGTCCGTGGTTAAGTGGACATTGGGTACAGCTGCATTTTTTAGGACACTGGTGACTCTTTTTCTGAGGTCTGTGTACATTTTCGGTATCGCCTGCCTAGAGAAATGGAACCTAGATGGTATTTGGTACCGGGGACACAGTACCTCCAACAAGTCTCTAGTTGGCTCTGCAGTAATGATGGATACCGGAACCACGTTTCTCACCACCCAGGATGCCAAGGCCTCAGTTATCCGCTTTGCAGCAGGATGACTGCTGTGATATTTCATCTTCCTCGCAAAGGACTATTGGACAGTCAATTGCTTGGTGGAAGTAGTAAAAGTGATCTTACGATTTCCCCTCTGGGATGACCATCGACTCCCAGCAGCAACAACAGCAGCGCCAGCAGCAGTAGGCGTTACACGCAAGGATGCATCGGAGGAATCCCAGGCAGGAGAGGAATCGTCAGAATTGCCAGTGACATGGCCTGCAGGACTATTGCCATTCCTGGGGAAGGAGGAAATTGACACTGAGGGAGTTGGTGGGGTGGTTTGCGTGAGCTTGGTTACAAGAGGAAGGGATTTACTGGTCAGTGGACTGCTTCCGCTGTCGCCCAAAGTTTTTGAACTTGTCACTGACTTATTATGAATGCGCTGCAGGTGACGTATAAGGGAGGATGTTCCGAGGTGGTTAACGTCCTTACCCCTACTTATTACAGCTTGACGAAGGCAACACACGGCTTGACAAATGTTGTCGCATTTCTGTTGAAATACTTCCACACCGAAGAGCTGATTTTTTTGGTATTTTCACCAGGCATGTCAACGGCCATATTCCTCCCACGGACAACAGGTGTCTCCCCGGGTGCCTGACTTAAACAAACCACCTCACCATCAGAATCCTCCTTGTCAATTTCCTCCCCAGCGCCAGCAACACCCATATCCTCCTCATCCTGGTGTACTTCAACACTGACATCTTCAATCTGACTATCAGGAACTGGACTGCGGGTGCTCCTTCCAGCACTTGCAGGGGGCGTGCAAATGGTGGAAGGCGCATGCTCTTCACGTCCAGTGTTGGGAAGGTCAGGCATCGCAACCGACACAATTGGACTCTCCTTGTGGATTTGGGATTTCGAAGAACGCACAGTTCTTTGCGGTGCTTTTGCCAGCTTGAGTCTTTTCATTTTTCTAGCGAGAGGCTGAGTGCTTCCATCCTCATGTGAAGCTGAACCACTAGCCATGAACATAGGCCAGGGCCTCAGCCGTTCCTTGCCACTCCGTGTGGTAAATGGCATATTGGCAAGTTTACGCTTCTCCTCCGACAATTTTATTTTAGATTTTGGAGTCCTTTTTTTACTGATATTTGGTGTTTTGGATTTTACATGCTCTGTACTAAGACATTGGGCATCGGCCTTGGCAGATGACGTTGCTGGCATTTCATCGTCTCGGCCATGACTAGTGGCAGCAGCTTCAGCACGAGGTGGAAGTGGATCTTGATCTTTCCCTAATTTTGGAACCTCAACATTTTTGTTCTCCATATTTTAATAGGCACAACTAAAAGGAGATGGATGGATACTAGTATACTTATGGATGGACGAGCGACTGCCGACACAGAGGTAGCTACAGCCGTGGACTACCGTACGGTGTCTGCTGCTAATATAGACTGGATGATAATGAGATGAAATCAATATATATAAATCACACTAGTACTGCAGCCGGACAGATAGATATATTTATTATGTAATGACTGATGACGGACCTGCTGGACACAGTCAGCTCAGCAGCACCGCAGACTGCTACAGTAAGCTACTATAGTAGTATGTATAAAGAAGAAAGAAAAAAAAAACCACGGGTAGGTGGTATACAATTATGGATGGACTGCCGAGTGCCGACACAGAGGTAGCTACAGCCGTGGACTACCGTACTGTGTCTGCTGATAATATAGACTGGATGATAATGAGATGAAATCAATATATATGTATATATAATATCACTAGTACTGCAGCCGGACAGGTATATATATTTATTATGTAATGACTGATGACGGACCTGCTGGACACTGTCAGCTCTGCAGCACCGCAGACTGCTACAGTAAGCTACTATAGTAGTATGTATAAAGAAGAAAGAAAAAAAAAAAACACGGGTAGGTGGTATACAATTATGGATGGACTGCCGAGTGCCGACACAGAGGTAGCTACAGCCGTGGACTACCGTACTGTGTCTGCTGCTAATATAGACTGGATGATAAAGAGATGAAATCAATATATATGTATATATAATATCACTAGTACTGCAGCCGGACAGGTAGATATATTTATTATGTAATGACTGATGACGGACCTGCTGGACACTGTCAGCTCAGCAGCACCGCAGACTGCTACAGTAAGCTACTATAGTAGTATGTATAAAGAAGAAAGAAAAGAAAAAAACCACGGGTAGGTGGTATACAATTATGGATGGACTGCCGAGTGTCGACACAGAGGTAGCTACAGCCGTGGACTACCGTACTGTGTCTGCTGATAATATAGACTGGATGATAATGAGATGAAATCAATATATATGTATATATAATATCACTAGTACTGCAGCCGGACAGGTATATATATTTATTATGTAATGACTGATGACGGACCTGCTGGACACTGTCAGCTCAGCAGCACCGCAGACTGCTACAGTAAGCTACTATAGTAGTATGTATAAAGAAGAAAGAAAACAAAAACCACGGGTAGGTGGTATACAATTATGGATGGACTGCCGAGTGCCGACACAGAGGTAGCTACAGCCGTGGACTACCGTACTGTGTCTGCTGCTAATATAGACTGGATGATAATGAGATGAAATCAATATATATGTATATATAATATCACTAGTACTGCAGCCGGACAGGTATATATATTTATTATGTAATGACTGATGACGGACCTGCTGGACACTGTCAGCTCAGCAGCACCGCAGACTGCTACAGTAAGCTACTATAGTAGTATGTATAAAGAAGAAAGAAAAAAAAAAAACCACGGGTAGGTGGTATACAATTATGGATGGACTGCCGAGTGCCGACACAGAGGTAGCTACAGCCGTGGACTACCGTACTGTGTCTGCTGATAATATAGACTGGATGATAATGAGATGAAATCAATATATATGTATATATAATATCACTAGTACTGCAGCCGGACAGGTATATATATTTATTATGTAATGACTGATGACGGACCTGCTGGACACTGTCAGCTCAGCAGCACCGCAGACTGCTACAGTAAGCTACTATAGTAGTATGTATAAAGAAGAAAGAAAAGAAAAAAAACCACGGGTAGGTGGTATACAATTATGGATGGACTGCCGAGTGCCGACACAGAGGTAGCTACAGCCGTGGACTAACGTACTGTGTCTGCTGATAATATAGACTGGATGATAATGAGATGAAATCAATATATATGTATATATAATATCACTAGTACTGCAGCCGGACAGGTATATATATTTATTATGTAATGACTGATGACGGACCTGCTGGACACTGTCAGCTCAGCAGCACCGCAGACTGCTACAGTAAGCTACTATAGTAATATGTATAAAGAAGAAAGAAAAAAAAAAACCACGGGTAGGTGGTATACAATTATGGATGGACTGCCGAATGCCGACACAGAGGTAGCTACAGCCGTGGACTACCGTACTGTGTCTGCAGCTAATATAGACTGGATGATAATGAGATGAAATCAATATATATGTATATATAATATCACTAGTACTGCAGCCGGACAGGTAGATATATTTATTATGTAATGACTGATGACGGACCTGCTGGACACTGTCAGCTCAGCAGCACCGCAGACTGCTACAGTAAGCTACTATAGTAGTATGTATAAAGAAGAAAGAAAAAAAAAAACAACCACGGGTAGGTGGTATACAATTATGGATGGACTGCCGAGTGCCGACACAGAGGTAGCTACAGCCGTGGACTAACGTACTGTGTCTGCTGATAATATAGACTGGATGATAATGAGATGAAATCAATATATATGTATATATAATATCACTAGTACTGCAGCCGGACAGGTATATATTATATATTTATTATGTAATGACTGATGACGGACCTGCTGGACACTGTCAGCTCAGCAGCACCGCAGACTGCTACAGTAAGCTACTATAGTAGTATGTATAAAGAAGAAAGAAAAAGAAAAAAAAACACGGGTAGGTGCTAGGTGGTATACAATATTATATATATATTATATACAATTATATATATATATATATATATAATATATATTAAACTTATAAACTGGTGGTGATTATTAAACTGGTGGTCAGGTCACTGGTCACACTATCAGCAACTTGCAAGTAGTACTCCTGAGTCCTAAGCAGACAATCACAATATATATTATACTGGTGGTCAGTGTGGTCACAAACAATGGCAGTGTGGCTGGCACTCTGGCAGCAAAAGTGTGCACTGTACGTTATATGTACTCCTGAGTCCTGAGTCCTGCTCTCAGACTCTAACTGCTCCCCACTGTCAGTGTCTCCCCCACAAGTCAGATAATACAGTCACACTATCTCTCTCTATCACTTCAGCAAGTACTAGTAGTAGTAGTACTCCTCCTAATGCTCCCCAAATTACTACTGTGTCTCTCTCTGTCTCACTCTCTTCTCGAATCTCTATAAACGGAGAGGACGCCAGCCACGTCCTCTCCCTATGAATCTCAATGCACGTGTGAAAAATGGCGGCGACGCGCGGCTCCTTATATAGAATCCGAGTCTCGCGATAGAATCCGAGCCTCGCGAGAATCCGACAGCGTGATGACGTTCGGGCGCGCTCGGGTTAACCGAGCAAGGCGGGAAGATCCGAGTCGCTCGGACCCGTGTAAAAAAACATGAAGTTCGGGCGGGTTCGGATTCCGAGGAACCGAACCCGCTCATCTCTAGTATATATATAGTAGTACAGTATAGTAGGCCATTGCTGTATCTTGCAGCTTCGTGTCACTTCAAGTATCCATATCTGTGCTGCATTGTTTGTTAGCAGTATAGTAGTACAGTGCAGCATTTTGGGGACCACCAGTATATATATAGTAGTACAGTACAGTAGGCCAATGCTGTATCTTGCGGCTCCATGTCACTTCCAGTATCCATATCTGTGCTGCATTGTTTGTGAGCAGTATAGTAGTACAGTGCAGCATTTTGGGGACCACCAGTATATATATAGTAGTACAGTACAGTAAGCCATTGCTGTATCTTGCAGCTCCGTGTCACTTCAAGTATCCATATCTGTGCTGCATTGTTTGTGAGCAGTATAGTAGTACAGTGCAACATTTTGGGGACCACCAGTATATATAGCAGTACAGTACAGTATGCCATTGCTGTATCTTGCAGCTCCGAGTCACTTCAAGTATCCATATCTGTGCTGCATTGTTTGTGAGCAGTATAGTAGTACAGTGCAGCATTTTTGGGACCACCAGTATATATATAGCAGTACGGTACAGTAGGCCCTTGCTATTGATATATTACTGGCATATAATTCCACACATTAAAAAATGGAGAACAAAGATTTGGAGGGTAAAATAGGGAAAGATCAAGATCCACTTCCACCTAGTGCTGAAGCTGCTGCCATTAGTCATGGCAGAGACGATTCAATGCCATCAACGTCGTCTGCCAAGGCCGATGCCCAATGTCATAGTAGAGAGCATGTAAAATCCAAAAAACAAAAGTTCAGTAAAATGACCCAATAATCTAAATTAAAAGTGTCTGAGGAAAAGTGTAAACTTGCCAATATGCCATTTACGACACGGAGTGGCAAGGAACGGCTGAGTCCCTGGCCTATGTTCATGGCTAGTGGTTCAGCTTCACATGAGGATGGAAGCACTCATCCTCCCGCTAGAAAAATGAAAAGAGTTAAGCTGTCAAGAGCACAGCAAAGAACTGTGCGTTCTTCTAAATCACAAATCCCCAAGGAGTGTCCAATTGGGTCGGTTGCGATGCCTGACCTTCCCAACACTGGACGGGAAGAGGTGGCTCCTTCCACCATTTGCACGACCCCTGCAAGTGCTGGAAGGAGCACCACAGTCCAGTTCCTGATAGTCAAATTGAAGATGTCACTGTTGAAGTACACCAGGATGAGGATATGGGTGTTTCTGGGGCTGAGGAGGAAATTGACAAGGAGGATTCTGATTGTGAGGTGGTTTGTTTAAGTCAGGCACCCGGGGAGACACCTGTTGTCCATGGGATGAATATTGCCATTGACATGCCTGGTCAAAATACAAAAAAAATCACCTCTTCGGTGTGGAATTATTTTAACAGAAATACGGACAACAGGTGTCAAGCCATGTTTTGCCTTTGTCAAGCTGTAATAAGTAGGGGTAAGGACGTTAACCACCTAGGAACATCCTCCCTTATACGTCACCTGGAGCGCATTCATCAGAAGACATTGACAAGTTCAAAAACTTTGGGTGACAGCGGAAGCAGTCCACTGACAACTAAATCCCTTCCTCCTCTTGTACCCAAGCTCCCAGTGCAAACCACACCACCAACTCCCTCAGTGTCAATTTTCTCCTTAGACAGGAATGCCAATAGTCCTGCAGGCCATGTCACTGGCAAGTCTGACGAGTCCTCTCCTGACTGGGATTCCTCCGATGGATCCTTGAGTGTAACGCCTACTGCTGCTGGCGCTGCTGTTGTTGCTGCTGGGAGTCGATCGCCATCCCAGAGGGGAAGTCGAAAGACCACTTGTACTACTTCCAGTAAGCAATTGACTGTCCAACAGTCCTTTGCGAGGAAGATGAAATATCACAGCAGTCATCCTGTTGCAAAGCGGATAACTCAGGCCTTGGCAGCTGTGTTGGTGTTAGACGTGTGTCCGGTATCCGCCGTTAGTTTACAGGTACTTAGAGAATTTCTTGAGGTAGTGTGTCCCCGGTACCAAATGCCATCTAGGTGCCACTTCTCTAGGCAGGCGATACCGAGAATGTACACAGACGTCAGAAAAAGAGTTACCAGTGTCCTAAAAAATGCAGTTGTACCCAATGTCCACTTAACCACGGACATGTGGACAAATGGAGCAGGGCAGACTCAGGACTATATGACTGTGACAGCCCACTGGGTAGATGTATTGCCTCCCGCAGCAACAACAGCAGAGGCGGCACCAGTAGCAGCATCTCGCAAACGCCAACTCGTTCCTAGGCAGGCTACGCTTTCTATCACCGCTTTCCATAAGAGGCACACAGCTGACAACCTCTTACGGAAACTGAGGAACATCATCGCAGATTGGCTTACCCCAATTGGACTCTCCTGGGGATTTGTGACATCGGACAATGCCACCAATATTTTGCATGCATTACATGTGGGCAAATTCCATCACGTCCCATGTTTTGCACATACAATAAATTTGGTGGTGCAGAATTTTTTTAAAATGACAGGGGCGTGCAAGAGATGCTGTCGGTGGCCCGAAGAATTGCGGGCCACTTTCGGCATTCAGCCACCGCGTGCCGAAGACTGGAGCACCAGCAAACACTTCTGAACCTGCCCCGCCATCAGCTGTAGCAAGAGGTGGTAACGAGGTGGAATTCAACCCTCTATATTCTTCAGAGGATGGAGTAGCAGCAAAAGGCCATTGAAGCCTATACATCTGCCTACAATATAGGCAAAGGAGGGGAAATGCACCTGACTCAAGCGCAGTGGAGAATGATTTCAACGTTGTGCAAGGTTCTGCAACCCTTTGAACTTGCCACATGTGAAGTCAGTTCAGACTAGTGATGTGCACCGGACATTTTTCGGGTTTTGTGTTTTGGTTTTGGATTCGGTTCCGCGGCCGTGTTTTGGATTCGGACGCGTTTTGGCAAAACCTCTCTGAAAATTTTTTGTCGGATTCAGGTGTGTTTTGGATTCGGGTTATTTTTTAAAAAAAACCCTAAAAAACAGCTTAAATCATAGAATTTGGGGGTAATTTTGATCCCATAGTATTATTAACCTCAATAACCATAATTTACACTCATTTTCAGTCTACTCTGAACACCTCACGCCTCACAATATTATTTTTAGTCCTAAAATTTGCACCGAGGTCTCTGGATGGCTAAGCTAAGTGACACAAGTGGCCGACACAAACACCTGGCCCATCTAGGAGTGGCACTGCAGTGTCAGAAAGGATGGCACTTCAAAAAAATTGTCCCCAAACAGCACATGATGCAAAGAAAAAAGAGGCGCACCAAGGTCGCTGTGTGACTAAGCTAAGCAACACAAGTGGCCAACACAAACACCTGGCCCACCTAGGAGTGGCACTGCAGTGTCAGGCAGGATGTCCCTTCAAAAAAATTGTCCCCAAACAGCACATGATGCAAAGAAAAAAAGAGGCGCACCAAGGTCGCTGTGTGACTAAGCTAAGCAACACAAGTGGCCGACACAAACACCTGACCCATCTAGGAGTGGCACTGCAGTCTCAGGCAGGATGGCACTTCAAAAAAATTGTCCCCAAACAGCACATGATGCAAAGAAAAAAAGAGGCGCACCAAGGTCGCTGTGTGACTAAGCTAAGCGACCCAAGTGGCCGGCACAAACACCTGGCCCATCTAGGAGTGGCACTGCAGTGTCAGACAGTATGGCAGATTAAAAAAATTGTCCCCAAACAGCACATGATGCAAAGAAAAAAAGAGGCGCAATGAGGTAGCTTTGTGACTAAGCTAAGCGACCCAAGTGGCCGACACAAACACCTAGCCCATCTAGTAGTGGCACTGCAGTTTTCTAGCGAGAGGATGAGTGCTTCCATCCTCATGTGAATCTGAACCACTAGCCATGAACATAGGCCAGGGCCTCAGCCGTTCCTTGCCACTCCGTGTCGTAAATGGCATATTGGCAAGTTTACGCTTCTCATCAGATACTTTCAATTTTGATTTTTGGGTCATTTTACTGAACTTTTGTTTTTTGGATTTTACATGCTCTCTACTATGACATTGGGCATCGGCCTTGGCAGACGACGTTGATGGCATTTCATCGTCTCGGCCATGACTAGTGGCAGCAGCTTCAGCAGGAGGTGGAAGTGGATCTTGATCTTTCCCTATTTTAACCTCCACATTTTTGTTCTCCATTTTTTAATGTGTGGAATTATATGCCAGTATCAATAGCAAGGGCCTACTACTATATATACTGCGCACAACTGAAATGCACCACAGGTATAGAATGTAGATGGATAGTATACTTGACGACACAGAGGTAGGTACAGCAGTGGCCTTCCGTACCGTACTGCTATATATACTGGTGGTCACTGTGTCAGCAAACTGCAAAACTAAAATGCACCACAGGTATAGAATGTAGATGGATAGTATACTTGACGACACAGAGGTAGGTACAGCAGTGGCCTTCCGTACCGTACTGCTATATATACTGGTGGTCACTGTGTCAGCAAACTGCAAAACTAAAATGCACCACAGGTATAGAATGTAGATGGATAATATACTTGACGACACAGAGGTAGGTACAGCAGTGGCCTTCCGTACCGTACTGCTATATATACTGGTGGTCACTGTGTCAGCAAACTGCAAAACTAAAATGCACCACAGGTATAGAATGTAGATGGATAGTATACTTGACGACACAGAGGTAGGTACAGCAGTGGCCTACTGTACCGTAAATAATGCTATATATTATATACTGGTGGTCAGCAAACTGTGCAAAACTGAAATGCACCACAGGTATGGATGGATATGAGTCCTGAGGAAGTCCCAGTGCATTGTGGGACGAAACGCGTTGACGTATATTGGATATCCAGCAGTGTCTCGATCCACCGGGAGAAACGGATTTGGCTCCTGACAGCTTATACAGAGCTACTACAGCCGCTTAAATACCAACAAGCACCTTCCAGATTACCCTCCGCCCTGCTTGGTAATTTGTCCGGCAATTTGTCCATCGAACATCCCACGCTGTAACACACTAACAGCGGGAGACCTACAGGCTGCATTCGTGAGCACATTGGAGCAGCAACCCGGAGCGGTGACGGCCTCACCACCGGGAGAGGAAAGACGGCACGCAGCTTCGGCAGGAACCACCTGTGAGTAACCCGTCTCCTATTCTATCACGGACACCCGTTACAACACGCCCGGGGCGGTGATAGCCTCACCACCGGGAAAGGAAGGACGCTATAAGGTATAACTTTGACAGCCACAGGCGGTAACTATCTTACCTTCAATTTATCCTGAACTAATCACTACAGCCGGGACGCCGGCATATAGAGCCATCTATTAAAACCGTGTGGATCTTGCAAAGAAATACAATCTGACACATATTGTCTTATAAAGGACACGTGGTAGCTATTTTATAATACACTCATTTGAGTTGTTATTATAGTTTAATTCATTTATAGGTTCCGAATTATGCTATGACTATTAAATATCTGATGCTTGCATAGAGGGAAAAAAAATCCTTTTTTATATATATGTTTTATGTTTATGGTGTAGTATTTGGTATAAAATAAAAGGTGTATATATATTTTTTATTTCATATAAAGTCTCCCGACCTCATTTCTGACAAAGTTTACAGCCTGATAAATAATATCACAAAAATCAATATTATCTTATTTTATCAATAGCGCGATGTTTTCCAAATCTATATCACTTCGTTTATGCTAGAGACCCTAACCAAGTCTCAAAACAGATGCTGCTGTTTACTTACATGAAATAAATAACATAAAAAACTTTTCTACACTAACAATATATTGAACAGCGCCGGGAGAGTGGGATCAGCATACCACTGGGGATTTCTTCTCCTCCATATCTCAGTATGGATGGATAGTATACTTGACGACACAGAGGTAGGTACAGCAGTGGCCTACTGTACCGTAATGCTATATATTATATACTGGTGGTCAGCAAACTGTGCAAAACTGAAATGCACCACAGGTATGGATGGATAGTATACTTGACGACACACAGGTAGGTAGGTACAGCAGTGGCCTTCTGGATCGTACTCCTATATATTATATACTGGTGGTCAGCAAAATTATGCACTGTACTCCTACTATATACTGTCTACAATGCAGCACAGATATGGAGTGTTTTTCAGGCAGACAACGTATACTGGTGGTCACTGGTCAGCAAAACTCTGCACTGTACTCCTCCTATATAATATTATACTGGTGGTCCCCAGTCCCTACAATAAAGCAGCACACTGAGCACAGATATGGAGTGTTTTTCAGGCAGACAACGTATACTGGTGGTCACTGTCAGCAAAACTCAGCACTGTACTCCTGCTATATAATACAGCTGCTCCCCAGTCCCCACAATTAAGCAGTGTGAGCACAGATATATGTAGCACACTGAGCACAGATAAGGAGCGTTTTTTTCATGCAGAGAACGGATAAAACTGGTGGTCACTGATCAGCAAAACTCTGCACTGTACTCCTCCTATATTAATATACAGCTGCTCCCCAGTCCCCACAATTAAGCAACAAGTAAAGCAAGCACAAATATTTGCATCAACAATACACGGAGAGGACGCCAGCCACGTCTTCTCCCTAACATTTCCAATGCACGAGTGAAAATGGCGGCGACGCGCGGCTGCTTATATAGAATCCGAATCTCGCGAGAATCCGACAGCGGGATGATGACGTTCGGGCGCGCTCGGGTTAACCGAGCCATACGGGAGAATCCGAGTATGCCTCGGACCCGTGTAAAAAGGGTGAAGTTCGGGGGGGTTCGGTTTCCGAGAAACCGAACCCGCTCATCACTAGTTCAGACACTGCCAGCCTGAGTCAGGTCATTCCCCTCATCAGGCTTTTGCAGAAGCAGCTGGGGAGATTGAAGGAGGAGCTAAAATGGAGCGATTCCGCTAGGCATGTGGGACTTGTGGATGGAGCCCTTCATTCGCTTAACCAGGATTCACGGGTGGTCAATCTGTTGAAATCAGAGCACTACATTTTGGCCACCGTGCTCGATCCTAGGTTTAAAGCCTACGTTGTATCTCTCTTTCCGGTAGACAAAAGTCTGCAGATGTTCAAAGACCTGCTGGTGAGACACTTGTCAAGTCAACCGGAACGTGACCCGCCAACAGCTCCTCCATCATTTTCTCCCACCACTGGAGCTGCCAGGAAAAGGATCAGATTTCCAAAACCACCCGCTGGCGGTGATGCAGGGCAGTCAGGAGCGAAAACTGACATCTGGTCCGGACTGAAGGACCTGCCAACGATTACTGACATGTCGTCTACTGTCACTGCATATGATTCTATCACCATTGAAAGAATGGTGGAGGATTATATGAGTGACAGCATCCAAGTAGGCACGTCAGACAGTCCGTACGTATACTGGCAGGAAAAAGAGGCAATTTGGAGGCCCTTGCACAAACTGGCTTTATTTTACCTAAGTTGCCCCCCCTCCAGTGTGTACTCTGAAAGAGTGTTTAGTGCAGCCGGTCACCTTGTCATCGATCGGCGTACGAGGTTACTTCCACAAAATGTAGAGAAGATGATATTCATCAAAATTAATTATAATCAATTCCTCCGTGGAGACATTTACCAGCAATTGCCTCCAGAAAGTACACAAGGACCTGAGATGGTGGATTCCAGTGGGGATGAATTAATACTCTGTGAGGAGGGGGATGTACACAGTGAAAGGGGTGAGGAATCGGAGGATGAGGATGAGGTCGACATCTTGCCTCTGTAGAGCCAGTTTGTGCAAGGAGAGATTGATTGCTTCTTTTTTGGTGGAGTCCCAAACCAACCAGTCATTTCAGCAACAGTCGTGTGTCAGACCCTGTCACTGAAATGATGGGTTTGTTAGATGGGTTTGTTAAAGTGTGCATGTCCTGTTTATACAATATAATGGTGGGTGGGAGGGCCCAAGGACAATTCCATCTTGCACCTCTTTTTTTTTATTTATCTTTGCATCATGTGATGTTTGGGGCCAATTTTTTTAATTGCCATCCTGTCTGACACTGCAGTGCCACTCCTATATGGGCCAGGTGTTTGTGCCGGCCACTTGGGTCGCTTAGCTTATTCATCCAGCGACCTCGGTGCAAATTTTAGGACTAAAAATAATATTGTGAGGTGTTCAGAATAGACTGGAAATGAGTGGAAATTATGGTTATTGAGGTTATTAATACTATGGGATCAAAATGACCCCCAAATTCTATGATTTAAGCTGTTTTTGAGGGGTTTTTGAAAAAAAAACACCCGAATCCGACAAAAAAATTTCAGGGAGGTTTTGCCAAAACGCGTCCGAATCCAAAACATGGCAGCGGAACCAAATCCAAAACCAAAACACAAAACCCGAAAAATTTCCGGTGCACATCTCTAGTTATTATATGCAAATGTCTTTGGTAAAACAAGTAGAAAGAAATTGAAAGATGACAGGAGAAATACAGCTCTTCTTAATCCCTGCCAAATGAAGGTCTTTTTATTTTATTTGTCAGTCTGTGCTTGCTAAGAATCAGACAAACTTTCTCCTTCTATACTCTCTCTCTCTCTCTCTCTCTCTCTCTCTCTCTCTGTCTACACAGGCTAGTTGCCTAAGATTAGTGACAACCTTCCCTAACTCTTTACTTTGAAGCTGTCATACATCGTACTGGCAGTGAGAGGTGTAGGGTATCTGGAGGCTGACAGTCCCTGAAGTGACTTGCTATTTAGGCTGAAGACAGATTTAATGACAGTTCCCTGACAGGCAACGTGAGGAGAATTGGGTTACCCAGGTACCTGGATGCTACCTTTCTCTCTGAGGTCCCTCTCTTCTCTTGCAATCAAGGTGATCCCACTTTGCTCCGCTCCCCACTTGCCCTACAGATCAGCGGGCAGCAATACCGGAGTGGCTGTGTAATATCTATATGCTTAGGGCTCCCCAGCGGATTACAAGTGCAGTCTCCTCACAGCAGATCCCCTTGCAGCCGTGCTCACCTCAGCGGCTACGGTTACCTCAGCGGCTGCTCCCTCCGGCTCACCATCAGCGCACTCACTCCTTCCTCCTCACCAACAGTGTGCGGCCCCAGCTCTCATCACCTATAAGCAGCTCTCCTCTGAGTGGCAGCTCCGTCTCCTCAGCGCCCGACAGTTCTCTTCTCCTCCGCATTGGCACCAGTCCTTCCGCGCTGGCTTCTCCCCTCTTAGCGGCGGCTGGCTCACCACAGCGTCCGGCTGTTTTTCTAAGGTCTCTCTCCTCCGCTGCGGCTGGCGGGCCTCTGTAGCGGCGGCTGGCGGGTCTCGGCTGTCAGTCACGGCTCCCGGCGCCCCACTCTCCTCAGCGGTCTCTCCTCCGCAGCACCCAGCACGTGACACCTCAGAATCCTCTTCTTGGCGCGAACCCCGCCTCCTCTCTTTGCTCACCTGGCTCCTCCAATCCCTTGCCTCCTTGTCTTCCCGCCCTGAGCAGCGGTGGCATATAAATCCCCAGGTCCTTGTGCCCCCCATGTTTTTGGGGCTGCAGCTGACATCATCCAGGGACTAGGAGGAAGGGGTGTTAACCCCTTCAGTGTTGCTGGGCTGGTCCAATGAAAAGGGCTTATTAAGGCGAATTTAGGGGTCAATTTCAGAGTGTCACACATGTAGGCTAACACATTTATAGAAACCTCTCTGGATGAGCTTTCTTAGTTTGGTTCATTGGGTATTTAAATTAAGGGAAGAGAAGTATTTAGAGAAAACTGGAAGCCCACTGAGAATCTGGTGAGAGTCAAAATTGGCCATTGTTTTTTTGAAATGTAGTCAGGAAGAGCTGTACTTAGCAGTTGGCCACCATCGTCGGTCAAGAAGGGGGTGTCTCCCTGCCTGGCCACTCACAAATGTTTAGCTCTGGGGTTCCAGAGGAAGCCCAGCACCAGGGAAGTTTTTTTGCGAATGACCTAAGCCTTACCTTTTGCTCCAAACTATTGACTTTGGGCTTCGTCATGAAGTCTCCACAATGTTGGAACCCAGAAACAAAAAACATAGAAACATGGAATTTGACGGCAGATAAGAACCACTTGGCCCATGTAGTCTGCCTCTTTTTTACCAATTTTTTTTACCTCAAACCTTATTTAATCTTTATTTCTTTGTAAGGATATCTTTATGTCTATACCATGCATGTTTAAATTGTTCTACAGTCTTATACTCTTCAACCTCTGCTGGGAGGCTATTCCACTTGCCAACTATCCTTTCTGTGAAGTCATTTTTCCTCAGATTTTCACTGAACCTACCTCCCTCCAGTCTCAGTACATGTCCTTGTGTCCTATTACTTCTCATCATTTGAAGAATGTTTACCTCCTGGAATTTGTTAAAACCCTTGATATATTTGAAAGTTGCTATCATGTCCCCCCCTTTCCCTTCTTTGTTCCAAACTATACATCTTTCTGGGTATCTTTTGTGATGTAGGCCATGCACCATTTTAGTTGCCCTTTTTTGTACAGTCTCTAATGTATTAATATCCTTTTGAAGATATGGCCTCCAGAATTGAACACAGTATTCCAGGTGAAGCCGTACCAATGACCTATACAGTGGCATTATTTCTTCTTTCTTTCTGCTGCTGATTCCTCTCCCTATGCAGCCAAGCATCTGACCAGCCTTCCCCATTGCTTTGTTACATTGCTTACCTGCCTGTAAGTCACCTGAAATAGTGGCTCCTAGATCCCTTTTCTCCTCAGTAGTTTCCAGTATAGTTCCATTAATACTATATTTAGCCTTTGGACTTTTGAGACCCAAGAGCATGATTTAGCATTTTTTGGCATTAAACTTGTAAATACCAAATTGCTTTCTAACAAATATTTAAAATGCCCACTCTAATATATACTGCGGACGCCAGGCTCATCTTATTACCATATACGATAAAAGTGTGCTGTACGTTGCAAAACACTACATCCCTTAAGAGAAAACAATACACCCACACATTATCTGAGTTCCAAAGCTCATTGATGTATATATTTGTTATTAAAAGGATATGTATTCAATATATCACAATGTACAGTATATATATAGTTACATGGTTACAATTTATACAGTAAGCAGTTAATACAAACTAAATGAAATACATACAGTTACAGGCCAGCAAATACATAACCATATCTTTCTCATATAAAGTATCCCCTCCATATCACTCTCTCTCTCTCTGTGTAAAATCATGCAGACACCGGACTGGCAGCATCTCCACCATCGTCTGGGACACAACAGCAACTCCTGTGTGTCTGATCAGCAATACACTATGTAGTTTGGGGGAGAGCACACATCTAGTCTAGGGGAGGGAACTTTCTCATTCATGATGAGTCACTGTTCAGTTCATATGCAAACAAGGGACAGCCTTGAAGACATCAAAAGGGCTGGCCTGAGCTTCCTGTCCATCACATGCTTGGAATGTCCATTGTTCTAATAAGAGTGACTTTAGCTTTCATACATTTAATCATAACTACTCATAGCAATGTGCTACAACTTAATAACAAGCATCAAATGAATCTACACATTAATCTGGTTACTGTGACACCAAACACGACATGTCCATCTTGCTCTGCTCCAATAATACACAAACATGACGTTACTCCATTATATAATTTTAAATCATTATGATGTCTGGTGCTTGATATGTTATAATTATGTGCTGTATGAAATATGTGTCAAATCTATCTCTGTGGCATGTCTGTGTAAATGCGTATGTTACCATATATTGCTGTGCTCGCAGCGCGTATTTGCAAGCTTATAATGTGTGGAGTCTGTATGTTCTCTCTATGTAATATTTTTGACTTCGAAAAACTGTAATTGCCACTCCTCCTGGTGTGTCTACCCTGTTTCATACCTTTGTGACATCTGCAAAAATTCATACTTTCCCTTTAATGCCATTTGCAATGTCACCAATAAAGATATGAAAAAGCACTGGTCCAAGTACAGATCCCCGGGGTACTCCACTGGTAACATTTCCCTCCTGTGAATGCACTCCACTTACTACAACTCACTTTTTTCTATCCTGCAACCAATATCTTATCCATTCAAACATCTTAGGGGCCGATTCAGACCTGATCGCAGCTGTGCATTTTCTCACAGACTGCGATCAAGTCTGAATTGTGCATGCATATGCACCGCAATGTGCAGGCACGACGAACCGCAGCAATGGAGATCGACGGTCCGCGACTGGATGGTGTGAAAATTACAAATGCACCGGTGATCACAAGGAGATTGACAGGTTTTTGGGTGGCAACTGGCCATTTTAAAGGAGTGTCCGGAAAAATGCAGGAGGGACTAGGCGTTTGGAGGGAGGGATTCTGATGTCAGCTCCGGCCCCAATCATCGCAGCCGCTGAGTAAGTCCTGGGCTGAGCAGTAACTGCAACACATGTGATCGCACACCTGCACACAGCTAATACCCTCCCCCTGTAGGCGGTGACTACATGATTGCAGGGATGCATATAACGCACCGCAGCGATCAGGTCAGAATTAACTCCTTAGTATCCAATCCCAAGCTTTAGAGTTTATTTAGCTGTATGGGACAGTGTCAGAAGCCTTACTAAAGTCTAGATAAGCTATATCTATGGCCACACCTTTATCTATTACTTTAGTCACACAGTCAAAAAAGTCAGTAAGGTTTGTTTGACATGATCTCCCCCCAGTGAATCCATGCTGTTTGGGATCTTGTAAATTGCTGGATTTGAGATAATCTACAACTCTTTCCTTACTACTGATGTAAGGCTCACTGGTCGGCAGTGGCTTGCCTCTTCCTTGATTCCACTTTTGTGCAGTGGGACTACATTTGCTCTTTTCCAGTCTTCTGGAATTACTGATGTAGCTAGTGAATGGTTGAATAATTCTGTTAATGGTGCTACCAGGACCCCTTTAATCTCTTTTAGTATGATTGGATGTATCCCATCTAGCATCATTGATTTATCCACTTTCAGCTTTGAGAGTTCTGTTAGGTCCTTCTCCTCTGTAAATGTACTTATTGAATTTTTTTTAATATCCCTACAACTTAACTGTTGCCACTTCTCCTTTATTTCAGTAGTGAATACTGAGCAAAAATAATTATCAAGATGATCTGCTATTACATTGTCTCCTTCAAGAAGACTCCCAGGGGTATATTTACTAAGGTCCCGATTTTGACCGAGATGCCGTTTTTTCTTCAAAGTGTCATCTCGGTAATTTACTAAGCAAAAATCACGGCAGTGATGAGGGCATTCGTAATATTTTGGAAGTCCTAGGAAAAAATCACGAATCAATACACCATCGGTCAAATACGCCTGCAATTTGGTAGAAATCGGGAATTTACTAAAAAGTGCAAAACACAAACACTGCCGACAATAGCCAAACACTGCCGTGCTAAAATACAAATCGTGAAAAAGTGCTAAAAAAACCCAGACCTGCTTTTTTATCCCGTGTTTGTATAGGCATGCACGGATCCATGAGATCCGTGCATGTTTTTCAGTGGGAAGGGGGGGAAAATCTTATAAATTTTCAAAAAAAAATTGCGTGGGGTCCCCCCTCCTAAACCAAACCAGCCTCGGGCTCTTTGAGCCGATCCTGGTTGCAGAAATATGGGGAAAAAATAGACAGGGGTTCCCCCATATTTAAACAACCAGCATCGGGCTCTGCGCCTGGTCCTGGTTCCAAAAATACGGGGGACAAAAAGAGTAGGGGTCCCCCGTATTTTTGAAACCAGCACCGGGCTCCACTAGCTGGACAGATAATGCCACAGCCGGGGGTCACTTTTATACAGTGCCTTGCGGCCGTGGCATCAAATATCCAACTAGTCACCCCTGGCCGGGGTACCCTGGGGGAGTGGGGACCCCTTCAATCAAGGGGTCCCCCCCCAGCCACCCAAGGGCCAGGGGTGAAGCCCGAGGCTGTCCCCCCCCATCCAATGGGCTGCGGATGGGGAGCTGATAGCCTTTGTTCAAAGTGAATGATATTGTTTTTAGTAGCAGTACTACAAGGCCCAGCAAGCCTCCCCCGCAAGCTGGTACTTGGAGAACCACAAGTACCAGCATGCGGCGGAAAAACGGGCCCGCTGGTACCTGTAGTACTACTACTAAAAAAATACCCCAATAAAGACAACACACACACACCTTGAAAGTATAACTTTAATACATCCATCCACACCTCCATATACACATACTTACCTTATGTTCCCACGCAGGTCGGTCCTCTTCTCCAGTAGAATCTATGGTGTACCTGTAGAAAAAATTATACTCACATAATCCATTGTTTTCGGCTCCTCTGTAAATCCTTTTGTAATCCACGTACTTGAAAAAATAAAAAAACATCTGACTGATGTCTAAGTGGGTTTCTTCAGCCAATCAGGGAGCGCCACGTTGTGGCACCCTCCTGATCGGCTGTGGTGGGAACTTTCAGGTCAGCGGTGAGGTCACATTCGGTCAACCCTGAAAGTTCCCACCATTGGTTACAATGGAGCGCATAGGCGCTACATTGTAACACTGCCGTGTGCCGCCTGTCAGACAGTACAGGAGCACACAGCCGATCAGGAGGGTGCCACAACGTGGCGCTCCCTGATTGGCTGAAGAAACCCACTTAGACATCAGTCAGAGTGGGTTTCTGGCATTCGGGGAAAGGGGTCCCATGTGAAAACATGGGTCCCCTTTCAGTTCGTGGTCGGGTATCCGTTTTTTTATTTACCTGCTCTGAGTTGATTGTGCTAATAATGTGGCTGAAGATCTTCTTTATCAATAAATAAACCAGTGCTTGTTCACAGAACAAGCCATCCTGATCTCATTATTCCTCCCCTTCTTATCCCTTACAAGTTTTTTTACTTGTTAATAGAAACAGATATCCCTGCAGAATCAATGGAGACGTTTATCTGTCTCTATTATGGACACCTGTTCTGTAAATGTCACTGTATAATTTCTGTACCTTGAGCTTCAATATGCACTTACTCCTACTGCTGTGTAAAAATCATCTCAATAAGAAAAAAAAGAAAGAGATGAGGGCTGCATGGGCTGAAAACGACGTCACCACCGGTCAATGGTTACAGAGTGACTGAGAATTGCTGCTAATACTTCAAATTTATACCCCCCTACAGCTCCAAAACATCTCTCCTAAATGCTAACTACAACACCCTCCTCCCTCTGACCCTCAACTTTACCACATATTTCACATCCTAAATTGATGCTATCCATCAGGACGGGATGTATGGTATCTTGGTGGACAGGATACCGGCAGTCAGAACACTGGTGCCGGAACCTTTCAGAATGCCGATGATGGCATCCCGAATGTAAGTATGCTGGGGAGAGTTAGGGCTAGGCTGCAGGGGAAGGTTAGGGTTAGGCTTCGGGAAGGGAGGGTTAGGGTTAGGCTGCAGGAAGGGAGGGTTAGGGTTAGGCTGCAGGAAGGGAGGGTTAGGGTTAGGCTGCGGGAAGAGAAGCTTAGGGACAGGTTGCGGGAAGGGAGGGTTAGGCTACGGGAAGGGAGAGTTAGGGTTAGGCTGCAGGGGAAGGTTAGGGTTAGGCTTCAGGAAGGGAGGGTTAGGGATAGGCTGCAGAAAGGGAGGGTCAGGGTTAGGCTGCGGGAAGGGAAGGTTAGGGTTAGGCTGCAGAAAGGGAGGGTCAGGGTTAGGCTGCGGGAAGGGAGGGTTAGGGTTAGACTGCAGGAAGGGAGGGTTAGGGTTAGGTTGCGGGAAGGGAGGGTTAGGGTTAGGCTGCGGGAAGGGAAGGTTAAGGTTAGGTTGCGGGAAGGGAGGGTTAGGGTTAGGCTGCGGGAAGGGAGAGTTAGGGCTAGGCTGCAGGGGAAGGTTAGGGTTAGGCTTCGGGAAGGGAGGGTTAGGGATAGGCTGCAGAAAGGGAGGGTCAGGGTTAGGCTGCGGGAAAGGAAGGTTAGGGTTAGGCTGCAGAAAGGGAGGGTCAGGGTTAGGCTTCGGGAAGGGAGGGTTAGGGTTAGGCTGCAGGAAGGGAGGGTTAGGGTTAGGCTGCAGGAAGGGAGGGTTAGGGTTAGGCTGCGGGAAGGGAGGGTTAGGTTGCGGGAAGGTTAGGGTTAGGTTACGGGAAGGGAGGGTTAGGGTTAGGCTGCAGAAAGGGAGGGTCAGGGTTAGGCTGCGGGAAGGGAGGGTTAGGGTTAGGCTGCGGGAAGGGAAGGTTAGGTTGCGGGAAGGGAGGGTCAGGGTTAGGCTGCGGGAAGGGAGGGTTAGGGTTAGGCTGCGGGAAGGGAAGGTTAGGTTGCGGGAAGGGAGGGTCAGGGTTAGGCTGCGGGAAGGGAGGGTTAGGGTTAGGCTGCGGGAAGGGAAGGTTAGGGTTAGGTTGAGGGAAGGGAGGGTTAGGCTGCAGAAAGGGAGGGTTAGGGTTAGGCTGCGGGAAGGGAAGGTTAGGGTTAGGTTGCGGGAAGGGAGGGTTAGGGTTAGGCTGCAGAAAGGGAGGGTTAGGGTTAGGCTGCAAAAAGTATACACAGACAAAGGGGGTGCAGATGCACTATGTGATCATTACATTTCAATATAATAAAATATAATCTATCATAAGAGGTTGTTAGTAAGTATATCGTTGGCCAATGATATCGGCCTGCCCACCAATCATCCAGGTCACCTCTTGTCGAGCAGGTCCCTAACACTATTGGGCCAACATCCGGAATGCAGGGAACCCCAAAACATGATCCAGCAAAGGACCCCTCCAGGGCATCACACTAAAGCATAGTGATAGTAAAGTAATATAGGGTATAGGTGTGTGAAGGTCACTACTAAGTGTTCAAAGGTGAAGAGTGTGTGAAAAAAAGGTGCATACATGAATAATAGACAAACATGATAGGCTGCGGGAAGGGACGGTTAGGCTGCGGGAAGAGAAGGTTAGGGGTGGGGTAAGTGTCAGGGTTAGTTTAGTTGCTTGAACCTATCGTGATTATGGTAGTCGGGATGCTGGTGATGGTGTTCTGACTGCCGTCATCCTGTCTGTCGGTATGCTTGCAGTCATGAGCACTGGGCAATCCCCCAACATTATGAAACCAGGGCTGTGCTGCTAGGCCACACCCCTTCCCACCTGAGGCCACGCACAAGGGTTCTGAGTAGAGAGCTGCAAAAGTTGGGAGGTATGGAATAACCCCTCCCTTTCATGTGAAGGACTATCAAATTGATTGAGCAGCCCATTTTATTTTACTGAAAACATTCAAAAGAAACATTTATAGCATCCAGTTAGTAAAAACTACAGTGAAATTATGTTATCCTGCAGGATCCAGTGAACAGCTGAGATGAAGCTCCATGGCTATGCCGCAGACTCCACCTATGTGCTGGGGGGTGGGGGGGGGAGAGAGGAGGAGCAGTACAAAGAGGGGAAGGGACCTGAAAGGATCCCTCTCTCACTTCAAAATGGGAAGAAAGGCTCCGCTAACGAATTCTGAAGACGGCTTCTTCCGAAAAAAGAAAATCACAACTGGAGCATAGTAAATTTGGAATTACCGCAATACATAATACTGGTTATACATAATATATTGGAAAATGATGATTTTTGCAATACTGTATTTTAGTAACATATTTATAAATATGTCACTTTGTACGGTCAGCTGAATATTTTTGTTTGCAATGGAAGATTTATTTCTCATGTGACATGCAAATAAGATCCAAATTAAAAAAACTGTTATAAATGGTAAACATGGCAATATTTAGCACAAAAGAACTCTCTGAGCCACATGTACAGTATCATTCTGCGGGGCACTGGGACTGAGTCACAGCTCACATACGGAGCAGTAAGAGCATGACTAATGTCCGTAGCAATTACACAAGTAAAACGAATTTATTCTATATGCCTTTTTGCCACGTCAGACATGACTCAATCTCATGCTCAATATACCTTTAAAAAAAACATAAACGCAGCAAAAGGAAACAAATTACATTTGAAGAACGTCTTAGAATAGTGAAATACTTATTTAAAGTTCACCTAATGCTAAAGATGTGTTTCCAGCACAAAAGGAAAATAATGATAGCATTTTGCAGCGATACTTCCTCGGTGTATTTTCTAATACAATCAGACCTATAGCAATTCAGGCATAATACAGCATGGCTAAATTATTTTGCTGTAACAAAAAATTGCTTAGATATATATTTTTAATTTTTTATACGATTCCTCAGTACTGGATTGCTAAATGTGAAGAACATGATTGGCGTTAATTCTCGCAAAGGATCTAAGGAGGTAATTCCGAGTTGATCGCTCGCTAGCTGTTTTTAGCAACCGTGCGAACGCATAGTCGCCGCCCACAGGGGAGTGTATATTAGCTTTGCAAGTGTGCGATCGCATGTGCAGCCAAGATGTGCAAAAACATTTTGTGCAGTGTCTGAGTTGCCCAGAACTTACTCAGCCGCTGCGATCACTTCAGCCTGTCCGGGGCCGGAATTGATGTCAGACACCCGCCCTGCAAACGCTTGGACACGCCTGCGTTTTTCCAAACACTCCAAGAAAACGGTCAGTTGACACCCACAAACTCCTTCTTCCTGTCAATCTCCTTGCGATTGGTTGTGCGAATGGATTCTTCATTAAATCCATTGCACAGCAACAATTCGCTTTGCACCCGTACGATGTGCCTGCGCATTGTGGTGCATATGCATACGCAGTTTTGACCTGATCGCAGCACAGCGAAAAAACCTTGCGTGCGATCAGGTCGGAATGACCCCCTAAGTACCAGATATAATATTTGCTCATTGATTTGTCTGTCGCTTTGTGATTCCACAGTCTTCTTTCTTTAAATCTAACTCAGTGACGGAACTAGCATGAGTGTAATGATGTGTACCCATTCCTACTAAGGGGGATGCAGCCACAATGTCACATCGACATTCACTATGTAGGCACTATGATGTCAACAGTTATGATGTTAATGTATGAGATCAGTATGAAAAACCGGCAGCCAGGATCCGGACCTTCAGTATACCGAAAGTGGTATTCCACCCACCAGTATACCAGCAGCGGGGCGAGCGCTAGAAAGCCCCTTGCGTGCTCACTATGTACGCCACGCTGCGGGATCGGTGGCTCTCTGCGTTTGCCACAGGTTATATTCACCCTCTATGGGTGTCGTGGACACCCATAGAGGGTCAAAAGCCTGCGGTGCCGGGATTCCGGTGTCGGGATTCCACCGCTAGTCGGGATTCTGGCATTGGCATTGTGATGTCCGGGATCCCGGCTAGTGCTATTGTGACTGCATGCCATGTTGTATACATTGTTGAAATGACAACAGGCAACATATCGACATGTTCATAATTTCAGCATTCTGAAATGTCGACAAGTGAAATCCTGACATTCTCACAATGTCAGTAAAGAACATGAAATCTAGCATGCTGTCAAAAGCAGCTGGTGAAGAGTTTGTCAGCCCCCATAAAGATCTATAGACCAGAACATGATTTGTTAACCAGAGCCACAGAAAATAATAGCTATCATATGATGGACGGTAAAGGGTAGTGAAAATACAATTTATTATGAAAACACAGATTAAAAGATTAAAATTAAAATTGAATGTGGTCACTATATGGGCCACCGTTGAATCAATAAATAGTTATCAAAAAGAATCAAACTACCAATTTGGCTCGTGCAGGCATCAATAATTAAATTAGGACTCTCTCCATTGTGTCCACTAAGGATCCAATTTTTTGACATTAGGCTGCAGGATGGAAAGGTTAGGGTTAGGCATTCAGGAGGTGTTAGGGTTAGGCTGCAGGATGGGAGGGTTAGGGTTATGCATTAGGGAGGTGTTAGGGTTAGGCTGCAAGATGGGAGGGTTAGGGTTAGGCATTAGAGAGGTGTTAGGGTTAGGCTGCAGGATGGAAGGGTTAGGGTTAGGCATTCAGGAGGTGTTAGGGTTAGGCTGCAGGATGGGAGGGTTAGGGTTAGGCATTAGGGAGGTGTTAGGGATAGGCTGCAGGATGGGAGGGTTAGGCATTAGAGAGGTGTTAGGGTTAGGCTGCAGGATGGAAGGGTTAGGGTTAGGCATTCAGGAGGTGTTAGGGATAGGCTGCAGGATGGGAGGGTTAGGGTTAGGCATTAGGGAGGTGTTAGGGTTAGGCTGCAGGATGGGAGGGTTAGGGTTAGGCATTAGGGAGGTGTTAGGGTTAGGCTGCAGGATGGGAGGGTTAGGGTTAGGTATTAGGGAGGTGTTAGGGTTAGGCTGCAGGATGGGAGGGTTAGGGTTAGGTATTAGGGAGGTGTTAGGGTTAGGCTGCAGGATGGGAGGGTTAGGGTTAGGCATTAGGGAGGTGTTAGGGTTAGGCTGCAGGATGGGAGGGTTAGGGTTAGGCATTAGGGAGGAGTTTTGGTTAGGCTGCAGGATGGGAGGGTTAGGGTTAGGCATTAGGGAGGTGTTAGGGTTAGGCTGCAAGATGGAAGGGTTAGGGTTAGGCATTAGAGAGGTGTTAGGGTTAGGCTGCAGGATGGGAGGGTTAGGGTTAGGCATTAGGGAGGTGTTAGGGTTAGGCTGCAAGATGGGGGGGTTAGGGTTAGGCATTAAGGAGGTGTTAGGGTTAGGCTGCAGGATGGGAGGGTTAGGCATTAGGGAGGTGTTAGGGTTAGGCTGCAGGATGGGAGGGTTAGGGTTAGGCATTAGGGAGGTGTTAGGGTTAGGCTGCAGGATGGGAGGGTTAGGGTTAAGCATTAGGGAAGTGTTGGGGTTAGGCTGCAGGATGGGAGGGTTAGGGTTAGGCATTAGGGAGGTGTTAGGGTTAGGCTGCAGGATGGAAGGGTTATGGTTAGGCATTACGGAGGTGTTAGGGTTAGGCTGCAGGATGGGAGGGTTAGGGTTAGGCATTAGGGTGATGTTAGGGTTAGGCTGCAGGATGGGAGGGTTAGGGTTAGGCATTAGGGAGGTGTTAGGGTTAGGCTGCAGGATGGGAGGGTTAGGGTTAGGCATTAGGGTGATATTAGGGTTAGGCTGCAGGATGGGAGGGCTAGGGTTAGGCATTAGGCGGATGTTAGGGTTAGGCTGCGGGGGGGTTTGGTGTAGGGTTAGACTGTGGGATGTAAGGGTTAAGATTAGGCATTAGGGGAATGTTAGGATTAGGCTGTGGGCTTGGGGTGTTAGTGTTAGGCACCAGGGTTAGGGATTATTATAAGGTATTAGGGTTAGGGGAAGAATACTTACCGGAACCACCAATCCATCAGAGGCCTGCACCGGAACTGCTCTACATGTGACTGCCTGGGCCCAGAAGACACTGCTTGAAATACTGCTGTTGCGAGAAGCTGGCAAATCACTGTTAGACCAACAAGGATGGTTTGTCAACATTCTATCATGTCAACATTTCAGCAATGTCCACTTGATGAATGTCGACATGCTAAGTATGGTGGCATGATGCATGTTGACAGTTCAACCATATCATGAGGATCAGCCTTATATACCACACCCTGCCCCTGGCACGTACCTTAGCACCTCACGAGACCCCCATTTCTGTTCTGAGAAGACTCCCTGTGAGTGGCACATACTTAAGTGGCCCCTTCTTAGGATTTGCTACAGGGCCTGAAGACACACAATTCAGCTCTTTATTAAACTGCAGGCATATCTGCTGACCTGGCGGTCTCTGCCTCTTTTCCTCACATTGCTGGGTGGAGGCATGCCCGTGGTTCAGGGATCTCCCAAACAGGTACATCATAGCCATGCATTCTGCTAGGTTGAAAAATTATAGTTGCTGATTGGCTGGTACTTTATCTCTGTCCACTTTATCTCTCTCCAAGGCTTAGTAAATAGACCCCCCATATATATATGTCCAATAAAGAAAGGCACTCCAGAGACTTACATATTGTTGAAATCTGTATTATGTCGAACATTTTCGGGGACACAACCCCTTCCTCAGGACCACACCAGTACAAAACAGTGATAAAATGACCTTACCTATATACCCCACCAAACACTCACCTGCCGCTTATCAGCTCGTTAGGAGCAAATCAATTTGCCTCACAGACAAACCCATTTCCACCACAGGTGTATCGGTTGCCATGGGAACAACCCACTCATGTTCCACAAGGACCATAGCTCACCTGCGTGCGCTGGTAGTCTGGAACGCAAAGGGCAGCTCACTGCAGCTCTTAGTAGTGACGTCGTCAACCGCAGCCACTCCCAGCAGCACCCGCCGGAGCGGGTCGCCAAGGAGACATGTAAAAACAGAGAGCGGCTCAGGAGACGTTTACCTACTCAATCAGCAGCAGGGGTGTATAAAAACAGAACAATATAAATCTTAACAAAAAATAATAATGACAATGATAATAACATTGTGCAGGTAGAGACAATATCGATAATTATAGTGCAAAACATCAAATTGCAAAAGATACAGTAAAATTAATATGCAACATATCTAGTAATTTGTCACAGGAATTATAACATGTTCCAATTGATCTTTTCATTCAGGCCACTAGGAGAGATGGTCCCCATAAGAACAATCCATTTGGATTCTTTGATTAATAACATTTTTGCTCTATCAACCCCCCGTAATGAAGGGGGAACATGGTCAATTATAAAATGCCTAAATGAGGCCAAAGAATGCCCGGCCTCCGTAAAATGCTTTGCAACATGCTGGTTGATTTTGCGGCCTAGGGAGGACAAATGAATGGCTGAATGATGTGCAGCCATTCTTTCACTAAATTTACGAGTGGTTTGTCCCACTTAATGTAAATTACAGGGACAAACCACCACATACACCACATAGGAAGAACTGCACGAAAGTACATGACGAATATCATACAGCTGTATTTTTGGATGTGAACATTTGTTTTCAAAATGGGAGATTTGAAACCACTGTACACCACAAAAGTCACAGACAGGAATACTTTTCTTACTGCCTCTAGTCACCATCCAACAGCTCTAAAGAAGGGTTTACCTAGATCACAAATAATGCGCTGTGCGCGCATCATGAGTGATCCTAATAAAATTTTCGATGAGTTGGATAATTTGATAGATAAATTCAGAGCTAGAGGGTATGACTATACAGGTTGAGTATCCCTTATCCAAAATGCTTGGGACCAGAAGTATTTTGGATATGGGATTTTTCCGTATTTTGGAATAATTGCATACCATAATGAGATATCATGGTGATGGGACCTAAATCTAAGCACAGAATGAATTTATGTTACATATACACCTTATACACACAGCCTGAAGGTCATTTTAGCCAATATTTTTTATAACTTTGTACATTAAACAAAGTGTGTCTACATTCACACAATTCATTTATGTTTCTTATACACCTTATACACACAGCTTGAAGGTCATTTAATCCAATATTTTTAATAACTTTGTGTATTAAACAAAGTTTGTGTACATTGAGTCATCAAAAAACAAAGGTTTCACTATCTCACTCTCACTCAAAAAAGTCCGTATTTCGGAATATTCCGTATTTCGGAATATTTGGATATGGGATACTCAACCTGTAATACACTTTTGAGACAGAAACAAGAAGTACTTTTGATTCCTCGTAGTGTCTTGTTGAGTGGGTCTAACAAACGTGATGATAAGATTATCCCATGGGTGTCCGAGTTTACTACTGCTAGTCCAGTGATTAAGCAAGCTTCTAAGGCTTTATGGCCTATAGTTAGATCTGACCCGGAGCTACCCTGTTTTTCACAAGTGAGACCAGTGGCGGCCTTTAAACGAGGCCGTAATTTACGTGACCGTTTGGTACGCCCTGATATTACAGGAATGGGCAATAAGTTGCCCTGTAATGTGTACTTTAAACTAGAGATGAGCGGGTTCGGTTTCTCTGAATCCGAACCCGCACGAACTTCATGTTTTTTTTCACGGGTCCGAGCGACTCGGATCTTCCCGCCTTGCTCGGTTAACCCGAGCGCGCCCGAACGTCATCATGACGCTGTCGGATTCTCGCGAGACTCGGATTCTATATAAGGAGCCGCGCGTCGCCGCCATTTTCACACGTGCATTGAGATTGATAGGGAGAGGACGTGGCTGGCGTCCTCTCCATTTAGATTAGGAGAGAGAGAGATTGACCTGAGGCTGATACTGTAGAAGAGAGTGCAGAGTTTAGTGACTGACCACAGTGACCACCAGCAGTGCAGTTGTTTTATTTAATATATCCGTTCTCTGCCTGAAAAAAACGGTACACACAGTGACTCAGTCACATACCATATCTGTGTGCACTGCTCAGCCCAGTGTGCTGCATGCCTGCATCATCTATGTATATATTATATATCTGACTGTGCTCAGCTCACACAGCTTATAATTGTGGGGGAGACTGGGGAGCACTGCAGTGCCAGTTATAGGTTATAGCAGGAGCCAGGAGTACAAGACAGTCACATACCATATCTGTGTGCACTGCTCAGCCCAGTGTGCTGCATCATCTATGTATATATTATATATCTGACTGTGCTCAGCTCACACAGCTTATAATTGTGGGGGAGACTGGGGAGCACTGCAGTGCCAGTTATAGGTTATAGCAGGAGCCAGGAGTACATATTATATTAAAATTAAACAGTGCACACTTTTGCTGCAGGAGTGCCACTGCCAGTGTGACTGACCAGTGACCTGACCACACTGACCACCAGTATAGTTAGTAGTATACTATATTGTGATTGCCTGAAAAAGTTAAACACTCGTCGTGTGACTTCACTTGTCTGGTGTTTTTTTTTTTATTCTATAAAAAACTCATTCTGCTGACAGACAGTGTCCAGCAGGTCCGTCATTATATAATATATATACCTGTCCGGCTGCAGTAGTGATATATATATATTTTTTATATAATTATTTATCATCCAGTCGCAGCAGACACAGTACGGTAGTTCACGGCTGTAGCTACCTCTGTGTCGGCACTCGGCAGTCCATCCATAATTGTATACCACCTACCCGTGGTTTTTTTTTCTTTCTTCTTTATACATACATACTACTACATCTCTTTATCAACCAGTCTATATTAGCAGCAGACACAGTGCAGTACGGTAGTTCACGGCTGTGGCTACCTCTGTGTCGGCACTCGGCAGTCCGTCCATAATTGTATACCACCTAACCGTGGTTTTTTTTTCTTTCTTCTTTATACATACATACTACGACATCTCTTTATCAACCAGTCTATATTAGCAGCAGACACAGTACAGTACGGTAGTTCACGGCTGTGGCTACCTCTGTGTCGGCACTCGGCAGTCCGTCCATAATTGTATACCACCTAACCGTGGTTTTTTTTTCTTTCTTCTTCATACATACATACTACGACATCTCTTTATCAACCAGTCTATATTAGCAGCAGACACAGTACAGTACGGTAGTTCACGGCTGTGGCTACCTCTGTGTCGGCACTCGGCAGTCCGTCCATAATTGTATACCACCTAACCGTGGTTTTTTTTTCTTTCTTCTTTATACATACATACTACGACATCTCTTTATCAACCAGTCTATATTAGCAGCAGACACAGTACAGTACGGTAGTTCACGGCTGTGGCTACCTCTGTGTCGGCACTCGGCAGTCCGTCCATAATTGTATACCACCTAACCGTGGTTTTTTTTTCTTTCTTCTTCATACATACATACTACGACATCTCTTTATCAACCAGTCTATATTAGCAGCAGACACAGTACAGTACGGTAGTTCACGGCTGTGGCTACCTCTGTGTCGGCACTCGGCAGTCCGTCCATAATTGTATACCACCTACCCGTGGTTTTTTTTTCTTTCTTCTTTATACATACATACTACTACATCTCTTTATCAACCAGTCTATATTAGCAGCAGACACAGTACAGTACGGTAGTTCACGGCTGTGGCTACCTCTGTGTCGGCACTCGGCAGTCCGTCCATAATTGTATACCACCTACCCGTGGTTTTTTTTTCTTTCTTCTTCATACATACATACTACGACATCTCTTTATCAACCAGTCTATATTAGCAGCAGACACAGTACAGTACGGTAGTTCACGGCTGTGGCTACCTCTGTGTCGGCACTCGGCAGTCCGTCCATAATTGTATACCACCTACCCGTGGTTTTTTTTTCTTTCTTCTTCATACATACATACTACGACATCTCTTTATCAACCAGTCTATATTAGCAGCAGACACAGTACAGTACGGTAGTTCACGGCTGTGGCTACCTCTGTGTCGGCACTCGGCAGTCCGTCCATAATTGTATACCACCTAACCGTGGTTTTTTTTTCTTTCTTCTTCATACATACATACTACGACATCTCTTTATCAACCAGTCTATATTAGCAGCAGACACAGTACAGTACGGTAGTTCACGGCTGTGGCTACCTCTGTGTCGGCACTCGGCAGTCCGTCCATAATTGTATACCACCTAACCGTGGTTTTTTTTTCTTTCTTCTTCATACATACATACTACGACATCTCTTTATCAACCAGTCTATATTAGCAGCAGACACAGTACAGTACGGTAGTTCACGGCTGTGGCTACCTCTGTGTCGGCACTCGGCAGTCCGTCCATAATTGTATACCACCTAACCGTGGTTTTTTTTTCTTTCTTCTTTATACATACATACTACGACATCTCTTTATCAACCAGTCTATATTAGCAGCAGACACAGTACAGTACGGTAGTTCACGGCTGTGGCTACCTCTGTGTCGGCACTCGGCAGTCCGTCCATAATTGTATACCACCTAACCGTGGTTTTTTTTTCTTTCTTCTTCATACATACATACTACGACATCTCTTTATCAACCAGTCTATATTAGCAGCAGACACAGTACAGTACGGTAGTTCACGGCTGTGGCTACCTCTGTGTCGGCACTCGGCAGTCCGTCCATAATTGTATACCACCTACCCGTGGTTTTTTTTTCTTTCTTCTTTATACATACATACTACTACATCTCTTTATCAACCAGTCTATATTAGCAGCAGACACAGTACAGTACGGTAGTTCACGGCTGTGGCTACCTCTGTGTCGGCACTCGGCAGTCCGTCCATAATTGTATACCACCTACCCGTGGTTTTTTTTTCTTTCTTCTTCATACATACATACTACGACATCTCTTTATCAACCAGTCTATATTAGCAGCAGACACAGTACAGTACGGTAGTTCACGGCTGTGGCTACCTCTGTGTCGGCACTCGGCAGTCCGTCCATAATTGTATACCACCTAACCGTGGTTTTTTTTTCTTTCTTCTTCATACATACATACTACGACATCTCTTTATCAACCAGTCTATATTAGCAGCAGACACAGTACGGTAGTTCACGGCTGTAGCTACCTCTGTGTCGGCACTCGGCAGTCCGTCCATAATTGTATACTAGTATCCATCCATCTCCATTGTTTACCTGAGGTGCCTTTTAGTTGTGCCTATTAAAATATGGAGAACAAAAATGTTGAGGTTCCAAAATTAGGGAAAGATCAAGATCCACTTCCACCTCGTGCTGAAGCTGCTGCCACTAGTCATGGCCGAGATGATGAAATGCCAGCAACGTCGTCTGCCAAGGCCGATGCCCAATGTCATAGTACAGAGCATGTCAAATCCAAAACACCAAATATCAGTAAAAAAAGGGCTCCAAAACCTAAAATAAAATTGTCGGAGGAGAAGCGTAAACTTGCCAATATGCCATTTACCACACGGAGTGGCAAGGAACGGCAGAGGCCCTGGCCTATGTTCATGGCTAGTGGTTCAGCTTCACATGAGGATGGAGGCACTCAGCCTCTCGCTAGAAAAATGAAAAGACTCAAGCTGGCAAAAGCAGTAGCACCGCAAAGAACTGTGCGTTCTTCGAAATCCCAAATCCACAAGGAGAGTCCAATTGTGTCGGTTGCGATGCCTGACCTTCCCAACACTGGACGTGAAGAGCATGCGCCTTCCACCATTTGCACGCCCCCTGCAAGTGCTGGAAGGAGCACCCGCAGTCCAGTTCCTGATAGTCAGATTGAAGATGTCAGTGTTGAAGTACACCAGGATGAGGAGGATATGGGTGTTGCTGGCGCTGGGGAGGAAATTGACCAGGAGGATTCTGATGGTGAGGTGGTTTGTTTAAGTCAGGCACCCGGGGAGACACCTGTTGTCCATGGGAGGAATATGGCCGTTGACATGCCTGGTGAAAATACCAAAAAAATCAGCTCTTCGGTGTGGAACTATTTCAACAGAAATGCGGACAACAGGTGTCAAGCCGTGTGTTCCCTTTGTCAAGCTGTAATAAGTAGGGGTAAGGACGTTAACCACCTCGGAACATCCTCCCTTATACGTCACCTGCAGCGCATTCATAATAAGTCAGTGACAAGTTCAAAAACTTTGGGTGACAGCGGAAGCAGTCCACTGACCAGTAAATCCCTTCCTCTTGTAACCAAGCTCACGCAAACCACCCCACCAACTCCCTCAGTGTCAATTTCCTCCTTCCCCAGGAATGCCAATAGTCCTGCAGGCAATGTCACTGGCAATTCTGACGAGTCCTCTCCTGCCTGGCATTCCTCCGATGCATCCTTGCGTGTAACGCCTACTGCTGCTGGCGCTGCTGTTGTTGCTGCTGGGAGTCGATGGTCATCCCAGAGGGGAAGTCGTAAGCCCACTTGTACTACTTCCAGTAAGCAATTGACTGTTCAACAGTCCTTTGCGAGGAAGATGAAATATCACAGCAGTCATCCTGCTGCAAAGCGGATAACTGAGGCCTTGACAACTATGTTGGTGTTAGACGTGCGTCCGGTATCCGCCGTTAGTTCACAGGGAACTAGACAATTTATTGAGGCAGTGTGCCCCCGTTACCAAATACCATCTAGGTTCCACTTCTCTAGGCAGGCGATACCGAGAATGTACACGGACGTCAGAAAAAGACTCACCAGTGTCCTAAAAAATGCAGTTGTACCCAATGTCAACTTAACCACGGACATGTGGACAAGTGGAGCAGGGCAGGGTCAGGACTATATGACTGTGACAGCCCACTGGGTAGATGTATGGACTCCCGCCGCAAGAACAGCAGCGGCGGCACCAGTAGCAGCATCTCGCAAACGCCAACTCTTTCCTAGGCAGGCTACGCTTTGTATCACCGGTTTCCAGAATACGCACACAGCTGAAAACCTCTTACGGCAACTGAGGAAGATCATCGCGGAATGGCTTACCCCAATTGGACTCTCCTGTGGATTTGTGGCATCGGACAACGCCAGCAATATTGTGTGTGCATTAAATATGGGCAAATTCCAGCACGTCCCATGTTTTGCACATACCTTGAATTTGGTGGTGCAGAATTATTTAAAAAACGACAGGGGCGTGCAAGAGATGCTGTCGGTGGCCAGAAAAATTGCGGGACACTTTCGGCGTACATGCACCACGTACAGAAGACTGGAGCACCACCAAAAACTACTGAACCTGCTCTGCCATCATCTGAAGCAAGAAGTGGTAACGAGGTGGAATTCAACCCTCTATATGCTTCAGAGGTTGGAGGAGCAGCAAAAGGCCATTCAAGCCTATACAATTGAGCACGATATAGGAGGTGGAATGCACCTGTCTCAAGCGCAGTGGAGAATGATTTCAACGTTGTGCAAGGTTCTGATGCCCTTTGAACTTGCCACACGTGAAGTCAGTTCAGACACTGCCAGCCTGAGTCAGGTCATTCCCCTCATCAGGCTTTTGCAGAAGAAGCTGGAGACATTGAAGGAGGAGCTAACACGGAGCGATTCCGCTAGGCATGTGGGACTTGTGGATGGAGCCCTTAATTCGCTTAACAAGGATTCACGGGTGGTCAATCTGTTGAAATCAGAGCACTACATTTTGGCCACCGTGCTCGATCCTAGATTTAAAGCCTACCTTGGATCTCTCTTTCCGGCAGACACAAGTCTGCTGGGGTTGAAAGACCTGCTGGTGAGAAAATTGTCAAGTCAAGCGGAACGCGACCTGTCAACATCTCCTCCTTCACATTCTCCCGCAACTGGGGGTGCGAGGAAAAGGCTCAGAATTCCGAGCCCACCCGCTGGCGGTGATGCAGGGCAGTCTGGAGCGACTGCTGATGCTGACATCTGGTCCGGACTGAAGGACCTGACAACGATTACGGACATGTCGTCTACTGTCACTGCATATGATTCTCTCACCATTGAAAGAATGGTGGAGGATTATATGAGTGACCGCATCCAAGTAGGCACGTCACACAGTCCATACTTATACTGGCAGGAAAAAGAGGCAATTTGGAGGCCATTGCACAAACTGGCTTTATTCTACCTAAGTTGCCCTCCCACAAGTGTGTACTCCGAAAGAGTGTTTAGTGCCGCCGCTCACCTTGTCAGCAATCGGCGTACGAGGTTACATCCAGAAAATGTGGAGAAGATGATGTTCATTAAAATGAATTATAATCAATTCCTCCGCGGAGACATTGACCAGCAGCAATTGCCTCCACAAAGTACACAGGGAGCTGAGATGGTGGATTCCAGTGGGGACGAATTGATAATCTGTGAGGAGGGGGATGTACACGGTGATATATCGGAGGGTGATGATGAGGTGGACATCTTGCCTCTGTAGAGCCAGTTTGTGCAAGGAGAGATTAATTGCTTCTTTTTTGGGGGGGGTCCAAACCAACCCGTCATATCAGTCACAGTCGTGTGGCAGACCCTGTCACTGAAATGATGGGTTGGTTAAAGTGTGCATGTCCTGTTTTGTTTATACAACATAAGGGTGGGTGGGAGGGCCCAAGGACAATTCCATCTTGCACCTCTTTTTTCTTTTATTTTTCTTTGCGTCATGTGCTGTTTGGGGAGGGTTTTTTGGAAGGGACATCCTGCGTGACACTGCAGTGCCACTCCTAAATGGGCCCGGTGTTTGTGTCGGCCACTAGGGTCGCTAATCTTACTCACACAGTCAGCTACCTCATTGCGCCTCTTTTTTTCTTTGCGTCATGTGCTGATTGGGGAGGGTTTTTTGGAAGGGACATCCTGCGTGACACTGCAGTGCCACTCCTAAATGGGCCCGGTGTTTGTGTCGGCCACTAGGGTCGCTAATCTTACTCACACAGTCAGCTACCTCATTGCGCCTCTTTTTTTCTTTGCGTCATGTGCTGATTGGGGAGGGTTTTTTGGAAGGGACATCCTGCGTGACACTGCAGTGCCACTCCTAAATGGGCCCGGTGTTTGTGTCGGCCACTAGGGTCGCTAATCTTACTCACACAGTCAGCTACCTGATTGCGCCTCTTTTTTTCTTTGCGTCATGTGCTGATTGGGGAGGGTTTTTTGGAAGGGACATCCTGCGTGACACTGCAGTGCCACTCCTAAATGGGCCCGGTGTTTGTGTCGGCCACTAGGGTCGCTTATCTTACTCACACAGTCAGCTACCTCATTGCGCCTCTTTTTTTCTTTGCGTCATGTGCTGATTGGGGAGGGTTTTTTGGAAGGGACATCCTGCGTGACACTGCAGTGCCACTCCTAGATGGGCCAGGTGTTTGTGTCGGCCACTAGTGTCGCTTAGCTTAGTCATCCAGCGACCTTGGTGCAAATTTTAGGACTAAAAATAATATTGTGAGGTGTGAGGTATTCAGAATAGACTGAAAATGAGTGGAAATTATGGTTTTTGAGGTTAATAATAATATGGGATCAAAATGACCCCCAAATTCTATGATTTAAGCTGTTTTTTAGTGTTTTTTTAAAAAAACACCCGAATCCAAAACACACCCGAATCCGACAAAAAAAATTCGGTGAGGTTTTGCCAAAACGCGGTCGAACCCAAAACACGGCCGCGGAACCGAACCCAAAACCAAAACACAAAACCCGAAAAATTTCAGGCGCTCATCTCTACTTTAAACCCCCTGGGTGCTACAGATGTAGTTCTTGTACCACCTGTAGCCATATGGTGGCATGTAAATCATTTAAGCACCCACATGTGAACAAGGTGTATGATATTCGTCATGTGCTTTCGTGTAGTTCTTCCTATGTGGTGTATGTGGTGGTTTGTCCCTGTAATTTACATTACGTGGGACAAACCACTCGTAAATTTAGTGAAAGAATGGCTGAACGATGTGCATCGTTCAGCCATTCATTTGTCCTCCCTAGGCCGCAAAATCAACCAACCTGTTGCAAAGCATTTTATGGAGGCCGGGCATTCTTTGGCCTCATTTAGGCATTTTATAATTGACCATGTTCCCCCTTCATTACGGGGGGGGGGGGGGGGGGATAGAGCAAAAATGTTATTAATCAAAGAATCCAAATGGATTGTTCGTCTGGGGACCATCTCTCCTGGTGGCCTCAATGAAAAGATCAATTGGAACATGTTATAATTCCTGTGACAAATTACTAGATATGTTGCAAATTAATTTTACTGTATCTTTTGCAATTTGATGTTTTGCACTATAATTATCGATATTGTCTCTACCTGCACAGTGTTATTATCATTGTCATTATTATTTTTTGTTGAGATTTATACTGTTCTGTTTTTATACACCCCTGCTGCTGATTGAGGTGAACGTCTCCTGAGCCGCTCTCTGCAGTGTACTCGTGGATACGGTGCTGTGGAGACTGTGTTTACATGTCTCCTTGGCGACCCGCTCCGGCGGGTGCCGCTGGGAGTGGCTTCGGTTGACGACGTCACTACTAAGAGCCGCAGTGAGCTGCCCTTTGCGTTCCAGACTACCAGCGCACGCAGGTGAGCTATGGTCCTTGTGGAACATGAGTGGGTTGTTCCCATGGCAACCGATACACCTGTGGTGGAAATGGGTTTGTCTGTGAGGCAAATTGATTTGCTCCTAACGAGCTGATAAGCGGCAGGTGAGTGTTTGGTGGGGTATATAGGTAAGGTCATTTTATCACTGTTTTGTACTGGTGTGGTCCTGAGGAAGGGGTTGTATCCCCGAAAACGTTCGACCTAATACAGATTTGAACTATATGTAAGTCTCTGGAGTGTCTTTCTTTATTGGACATATATGCTGAACTTTGACTGAGCACCATGAGCAATTTGACTTTGGAAGTTTGAGTGCCGACTGCTTTTGGAAATATATATATATATATATATATATATATATATATATATATTTATATATATACACACACACACAACAAAAGTCCAGGGTGCGCTAAATGTATTTTGCTGATTGTGGAATTCCCAATTCAGGTACTCCATTCAGAAGCTTTCCCAGAGTCTTTGGCTTTTTGAGGTCTCCCCAATTGTAGCCTAGGAGTAAACCCTCTCACCGAAAGATATATCACCCAAAACTTTGATTCAGTAAATAAGTTTCATTGTTTGTTCCACAGGTGTTCAGACATAGGAAAGGTTCTTTTAAAAACATAAAATTCTGCTAACAGCGGTTCTTCCTGTGGTGCTGCTATTTCAGCGCGAAAATGGGTATATTGTTTTGTATATATATATATATATATATATATATAAAATAAGATTTTACTTACCGGTAAATCTATTTCTCGTAGTCCGTAGTGGATGCTGGGGACTCCGTAAGGACCATGGGGAATAGACGGGCTCCGCAGGAGACATGGGCACTTTAAGAAAGAATTTAGATTCTGGTGTGCTCTGGCTCTTCCCTCTATGTCCCTCCTCCAGACCTCAGTTTGAGAAACTGTGCCCGGAAGAGCTGACAGTACAAGGAAAGGATTTTGGAAATCCAGGGCAAGACTCATACCAGCCACACCAATCACACCGTATAACTTGTGATAAACTTACCCAGTCAACAGTATGAACAACAGAGCATCAGTTCAACCCTGATGCAACAATAACATAGCCCTTATTGCAGCAATAACTATATACAAGTATTGCAGAAGAAGTCCGCACTTGGGACGGGCGCCCAGCATCCACTACGGACTACGAAAAATAGATTTACCGGTAAGTAAAATCTTATTTTCTCTAACGTCCTAGTGGATGCTGGGGACTCCGTAAGGACCATGGTGATTATACCAAAGCTCCCAAATAGACGGGAGAGTGCGGATGACTCTGCAGCACCGATTGAGCAAACAATAGGTCCTCATCAGCCAGGGTATCAAACTTGTAGAACTTCGCAAAAGTGTTTGAACCTGACCAAGTATCAACTCGGCATAATTGTAATTGCGAGACCCCTCGGGCAGCCGCCCAAGAAGAGCCCACCTTCCTAGTGGAATGGGCTTTAACTGATTTAGGCAGCGGCAATCCAGCCGCAGAATGAGCCTGCTGAATCGTGTTACAGATCCAGCGAGCAATAGTTTGCTTTGAAGCAGGAGCAACCAGCTTGTTGGATGCATACAGGATAAACAGCGACTCCGTTTTCCTGACTCTAGCCGTTCTGGCTACATAAACCTTCAAAGCCCTGACCACATCCAGTAACTCGGAATCCTCCAAGTCACGAGTAGCCACAGGCACCACAATAGGTTGGTTCATATGAAAAGATGACATCACTTTTGGCAGAAATTGTGGACTGGTCCGCAATTCTGCTCTATCTATATGGAAAACCAGATAGGGGCTTTTATGTGACAAAGCCGCTAAATCTGACACACGCCTAGCCGAAGCCAAGGCTAATAGCATGACCACCTTCCACGTGAGATATTTTAACTCCACCGTTTTAAGTGGTTCAAACCAGTGTGATTTCAGTAAACTTAACACCACGTTAAGATCCCAAGATGCCACTGGAGGCACAAAAGGAGGCTGAATATGCAGCACTCCCTTTACAACGTCTGAACTTCTGGTAGAGAAGCCAACTCTTTTTGAAAGAAAATGGATAGGGCCGAAATCTGGACCTTAATGGAGCCCAATTTTGGGCCCAAATTCACTCCTGACTGTAGAAAGTGAAGGAAACGGCCCAGCTGGAATTCCTCTGTAGGAGCATTCCTGGCCTCACACCAAGAAACATCTTTTCGCCATATACGGTGATAATGTTTAGCTGTCACGTCCTTCCTAGCCTTTATCAGCGTAGGAATGACCTCGTCTGGAATGCCCTTTTCTGCTAGGATCCGGCGTTCAACCGCCATGCCGTCAAACGCAGCCGCGGTAAGACTTGGAAAAGACAGGCCCCCTGTTACAACAGGTCCTGTCTTAGAGGAAGAGGCCACGGGTCCTCTGTGAGCATTTGTTGCAGATCTGGATACCAGGTCCTTCGTGGCCAATCTGGAACAATGAGGATTGTTCTCACTCCTCCTTTCCTTATTATCCTCAGCACCTTGGGAATGAGAGGAAGAGGAGGAAATACATAGACCGACTGGAACATCCACGGTGTCACCAGGGCGTCTACCGCTATTGCCTGAGGGTCTCTTGAACTGGCGCAATATGTAGTTTTTTGTTGTGGCGGGATGCCATCATGTCCACCTGTGGCAGTTCCCACCGATATGTGATCTGTGTGAAGACTTCCTGATGAAGTCCCCACTCTCCCAGGTGGAGGTCGTGTCTGCTGAGGAAGTCTGCTTCCCAGTTGTCCACTCCCGGGATGAACACTGCTGACAGAGCGCTTACGTGATTCTCTGCCCAGCGAAGAATTCTGGTGGCTTCTGCCATCGCCACTCTGCTCCTTGTGCCGCCTTGGCGGTTCACCTGAGCCACTGCGGTGATGTTGTCTGACTGAATCAGAACCAGTTGGTCGCAAAGCAAGTGCTCCGCTTGACGTAGGACGTTGTAAACGTCTCTTAGTTCCAGGATGTTGATGTGAAGGCAAGTCTCTTGACTTGACCACAGACCTTGGAAATTTCTTCCCTGTGTGACTGCTCCCCACCCTCGGAGGCTAGCGTCCGTGGTCACCAGGACCCAGTCCTGAATTCTGAATCTGTGTCCCTCTAGAAGGTGAGAACTCTGCAGCCACCACAGGAGTGACACCCTGGCCCTGGGGGACAGGGTGATTAACCGATGCATCTGAAGATGTGATCCGGACCACTTGTCCAGTAAGTCCCATTGGAAGGTCCTCGCATGGAACCTGCCGAAGGGAATGGCCTCGTATGATGCCACCATCCTTCCCAGGACTCGAGTGCAGTGAAGCACTGACACCTGCTTTGGTTTTAATAGATTCCCGACCAGTGTCATGAGCTTCTGAGCTCTCTCTATCGGGAGATAAACCCTTTTCTGGTCTGTGTCCAGAATCATGCCTAGGAAAGGCAGATGAGCCGTAGGAACCAACTGCGACTTTGGAATATATAGAATCCAGCCGTGTTGCCGTTACACTTCCAGAGAAAGTGATACGCTGTTCAGCAACTGCTCTCTTGATCTCGCTTTTATGAGGAGATCGTCCAAGTGTTATGCACACCAGTGCCTGCAGGAATGTACTGTGTTTGAACTGTTATGCACACCAGTGCCTGCAGGAATGTACTGGTGTCTGAACAGAGAGGGATGCAAAACAAATGAACTCACAGACAGACTGGGAAATATGACATAACGTACACAGAAGGTGATAGGGTAACAAAACCAACACAGAGTGAACAGAGAAGCCCAGAGGCTAAGAAACTGGGTGTCTCCCTAGTATTAGAAATGCTCAGATGGAAAAAGCAAGATGTTGTGTTTTAATACGTAGAGAACCCGAAATGCTGTTGCTAAGGGCAACAGCAAAACCCTAAAGGGTTACCAACGGGTGTGGCAGTAAACTCCTTGGTCAGAGATGGAATAATAGACACAAGGAGAGTCTCCACAATCCTAATTCTCACTTGCAGGGCCCAGGTTCAGCTTACTGCCACTAAACTGACACATGGACGCCCTGCACAGTGAGAGAGGATTATGCAGGCAGGTCTGAAAGTACAGCCACAAACCTGCTGGGTTCACAGAATAGCAAAAGAACCTCAGCAGGCTAAATGACTGACTCCAGTCTTACTGCTAGGTCTGGATTGGCAGAGTGTAGTACCAAATCCCCAGGCCTATTTGCAGTAAGCAACAACAAATACAAAGCTACACAGTACTGGCTAACTTTCAGGAACTGACTAACCAACAAAGATTCAGCAGCATCTGCTTAACCTGAGAAGAGGCCTTATAAAGCAGGTGCTGTCCACGCCCCCCTCAGACCTCACAGACTGTGAGCACAAAAACCAGCACCGGATCCCCTGCCTGTAACCACTGCATAGCAAAAGACCCGAACCGGAGTATCAGCTGCGCTCAGGTTACTCCGCTAGCACTTGTCTCCCGGTTGCCATGACGACGTGGCAGCACAGGGCAGGAGACCCTAACAGTACCCCCCCTCTGACGAGGGGTCAAAGAACCCCTACCACCGGGTTTATCGGGGAACTGCGAGAAGAAAGAGCGTATCAGTCTGGGGGCATGAAGATCACTACTGCGCACCCACGACCGCTCCTCCGGGCCATACCCCTTCCAGTGCACCAAAAATGTCAGCCGACCCCGAACCATCTTGGAGTCAAGAATCCTTTCAACAACAAACTCCCTCTGGCCACGTATCAGAAGAGGGGAAGGTCTTCCTCTGGAAGAAGGATTACTAATCGCCCGTTTTAAAAGGGAACAATGAAATGTTTTATTGATACCCAAAGAACGGGGCAGATCTAACTGAAATGCCACCGGATTGATAACCCTGGTGATCTTATAAGGGCCGATGAACCGGGGGCCTAACTTATGAGATGGCTGTCTCAACTTCAAATTCTTGGTAGACAACCAGACGAAGTCTCCTAATTTGAAGCTGCAGGGTCTTTTCCGCTTATCAAAAACCCTTTTGGTCACTAATGACACAGACACAAGGGCTTTCTTCACTTTCCTCCAAATACCTCTAAGGACCGAAATGACAGAGGAACCACCAGGCGTGGAGTCCAGGGGGTCAAAAGAATTGGCCTTAGGATGATGCCCATACACACAAAGGAAGGGAGAGATCCCTGTAGCAGAGTGAGCCGCGTTGTTATAGGCAAACTCCGCCATTGACAGATGAGCAACCCAGTCAGTCTGACACTTGGAGACATAACACCTGAGGAACTGCTCCAAGGACTGGTTCACCCTTTCAGTCTGCCCATTAGACTGCGGATGGTAGCCTGACGACAAGCTGACAGAAATCTGGAGATCGGAACAAAATGCCCTCCAGAATTTGGCCACAAACTGGGATCCGCGGTCAGAGACCACATCAAGTGGCAACCCGTGGAGACGCACAACATGCAGCATAAATAATTCAGACAGGCGTCTGGCCGATGGCAGCCCAACCAGTGGAACGAAGTGCGCCATCTTCGAAAACCTGTCAACGACAACCCAGATGGCTGTCATCCCCGAGGATTTGGGCAAGACCACAACAAAATCCATTGAAATGTGGGTCCATGGCTTAGATGGAATAAAGAGTGGATGTAATGGGCCAACAGGAACCCCTCTAGGAGTCTTATTTCGGGCACAGATGTCACATGCCCGAACCCACTGATCCACATCCTTAGCCACCGAGGGCCACCACACCGCCCTAGATAGCAACTCCCGAGTTCTGGCAATACCTGGGTGACCTGCCGACTTCTTGGCATGGAATTCCAGGAACACTCGCTGTCTTAACCTAGGAGGCACAAACAAAAGACCTACCGGAAGGTCTGGAGGAGCCTGCTCCTGTGCTCTAAGGACTAATGACAAGAGGTCCTGGGTAATGCCCACTTTAATACATGATGGGGACACAATGGGCAACGGCTCCTCGGTGGTCTCCTGGATTGGAGCAAAACTCCGCGAGAGCGCATCAGCCTTGATGTTTTTTGACCCAGGGCGATATGTTATCAAAAAATTAAAGCGAGCAAAAAACAAAGCCCATCGTGCCTGCCTGGCATTGAGACGCTTCGCTGACTCTAAATATGCCAAATTCTTATGGTCGGTGAGAATTGAGACCACAAACTTAGCCCCCTCAAGCCAGTGTCTCCACTCCTCGAGTGCATCCTTAATAGCCAACAATTCCCGGTTACCCACGTCATAATTCATCTCGGCAGGCGAAAATTTACGGGAAAAGTAAGCACAGGGATGAAGGCGATTATCAGACACTCCCATCTGAGAGAGCACTGCCCCAATACCCATCTCAGAGGCATCCACCTCCACCACAAAAGGACGCTCTGGATCTGGGTGTCGTAGCACCTTGGCCGAGACAAATGCCCTTTTGAGATGGGCAAAAGCCGCTTTGGCCTCACGAGACCAGTGAGCAACATCCGCCCCTTTCTTAGTGAGTGCCACCAAGGGCGCCACTATAGACGAAAATCCAGCGATAAATCGTCTATAAAAATTTGCAAAGCCCAGGAAACGCTGAAGCGCCTTCAAACTAGTGGGCTGCACCCAATCCAGGACTGCCTGTACCTTGGAACCCTCCATTTGGAAACCTTCTGGGGAGATAATATATCCTAGAAATGCGATTTGCTGAACTTCAAATTCGCACTTCTCCAGCTTCGCCCCAAGCCGGTGGTCTCTGAGTTTCTGGAGGACTAAGCGTACATGCTTCCGATGTTCCTCCAGGGAATGGGAGAAGATTAGGATGTCATCTAAGTATACAACTAAGAATCTATCCAAATATTCCCTGAGCACATCGTTCATGAAATCCTGGAAGACTGCCGGGGCATTACAGAGCCCAAAAGGCATCACCAAATATTCATAATGCCCTGAGTGGGTATTAAAGGCAGTCTTCCATTCATCCCCCTCTCTTATTCGGATTAGATTGTACGCACCGCGTAGGTCAATCTTAGAAAAAATGGTGGCAGTACGAAGCTGGTCAAACAAGACCGAAATGAGAGGCAGTGGGTATGAGTTTTTAATCATGATACGGTTCAATTCCCTGAAGTCGTTGCAGGGTCGCAATGAACCGTCCTTTTTACCCACGAAGAAGAACCCCGACCCAACTGGAGACTGTGAAGGTCTGATAAATCCTTTAGCCAAGTTCTCCTGAATGTACTCTGCCATAGCCTGAGTCTCAGGACGTGACAGGGAGTACAACCTGCTCTTGGGAAGCTTAGCATTCGGCAACAAATCAATGGCACAGTCATAGGGGCGATGGGGAGGTAGTACCTCTGCAACTTTTTTGGAGAACACGTCCGCAAAATCTGCATAACACCCTGGCAATCCTGGCAAACTTAGCTGCGAGAGCCTGACTGGAAGGCTCAAGCAACTCCTGAAACAATCAGTACCCCAACTAAGAATCTCCCCAGAGACCCAGTCAAATTGAGGATTGTGGGCCCTTAACCAGGGTAACCCCAACACCAATGGGGCAAAAGTACAGACAGTCACATAAAAGGACAATTTTTCAGAGTGTGTGGCTCCAATAAACAAAGAAATCTGGCTAGTGCAAGAGGTAATTTTACCCTGGGATAATGGTTCCCCGTTTAACCCACAAATCTCAATTTCCGACGCCAAGGGTACTAAGGGAACAGAGTGTTTCAGGGCGAATTGGCGGTCCATAAAAACCCCGTCGGCCCCACTGTCCACAAAGGCCTCAGTCTTGACAGTTTGACCGAGGATCTTCAAGGTCACCGGAATGATAAAAGTCTTCTTGGGAAATTCTGACTTCTGGCCTGACAGGATATTTCCCATCACCCTCAGGCCCTGAAGTTTTCCGGCTTTTCTGGGCATGATACTACCACATGACCCTTATTCCCACAGTACAAACACAACCCCTGCTGTCTCCTCCGCGTCTTCTCACGCGAGGAGAGGCGTGTAGCCCCAATCTGCATAGGCTCCTCGGAAAATTCCTCAGAGTCTGAGGTTCCCTTGGGAAAGAAGGAAACCTCGGTCTCCCTTTCAAGCCTACGCTCTCTCAGCCGTCTATCCACCCGGATGGATAACTGCATGAGCTGATCCAAGCTATCAGGCAAGGGATATTGTACCAGTTGGTCTTTTATCTGGTTAGAAAGACCTCTTCGGTACTGGTGTCTCAGGGCTGGGTCATTCCACTGGGTATCATGGGCCAACCTCCGAAACTCTGTACAGTAAACCTCAACTGGCCTTCGCCCTTGCTTAAGGATCGAAATCTGAGCCTCGGCTGAGGCCGTCTTGTCAGGGTCATCATACAACATGCCCAGTGCCGTAAAAAAAGCATCAACACTTTTAAGCGACGGACAGTCAGGCTGCAACCCATATGCCCAGACCTGTGGGTCTCCTTGTAGCAAGGAAATCACTATACCCACCCGCTGAATCTCTGACCCAGAAGACTGAGGCCTAAGCTGGAAATATAACTTGCAGCTCTCCTTGAAACAAAAGAACTGCGAGCGATCTCCAGAAAAACGATCCGGAAGATTTACTTTCGGCTCCTTAACCCCTGAAGGTGCTGCTGCTGCGGGAGCTCCGCCAGCGGCCTGGGAGGTGTGCATTTTAATGGACAAATCATTAAATTGACGAGTCAGGACCTGCACCTGATCGACCACCTGTTGCAACGTATTTTGAGGGGTATGCTCCATATTCCCACAAAATTTCAACAGGAGTATTGGGCTGCTGAATATGTTATGCACACCAGTGCCTGCAGGAATGTACTGTGTTTGAACTGTTATGCACACCAGTGCCTGCAGGAATGTACTGGTGTCTGAACAGAGAGGGATGCAAAACAAATGAACTCACAGACAGACTGGGAAATATGACATAACGTACACAGAAGGTGATAGGGTAACAAAACCAACACAGAGTGAACAGAGAAGCCCAGAGGCTAAGAAACTGGGTGTCTCCCTAGTATTAGAAATGCTCAGATGGAAAAAGCAAGATGTTGTGTTTTAATACGTAGAGAACCCGAAATGCTGTTGCTAAGGGCAACAGCAAAACCCTAAAGGGTTACCAACGGGTGTGGCAGTAAACTCCTTGGTCAGAGATGGAATAATAGACACAAGGAGAGTCTCCACAATCCTAATTCTCACTTGCAGGGCCCAGGTTCAGCTTACTGCCACTAAACTGACACATGGACGCCCTGCACAGTGAGAGAGGATTATGCAGGCAGGTCTGAAAGTACAGCCACAAACCTGCTGGGTTCACAGAATAGCAAAAGAACCTCAGCAGGCTAAATGACTGACTCCAGTCTTACTGCTAGGTCTGGATTGGCAGAGTGTAGTACCAAATCCCCAGGCCTATTTGCAGTAAGCAACAACAAATACAAAGCTACACAGTACTGGCTAACTTTCAGGAACTGACTAACCAACAAAGATTCAGCAGCATCTGCTTAACCTGAGAAGAGGTCTTATAAAGCAGGTGCTGTCCACGCCCCCCTCAGACCTCACAGACTGTGAGCACAAAAACCAGCACCGGATCCCCTGCCTGTAACCACTGCATAGCAAAAGACCCGAACCGGAGTATCAGCTGCGCTCAGGTTACTCCGCTAGCACTTGTCTCCCGGTTGCCATGACGACGTGGCAGCACAGGGCAGGAGACCCTAACACCAAGTACGGGATAATTGTGACACCTTGCTTCCGCAGGAGCACCATCATTTCCGCCATTACCTTGGTGAAGATTCTCGGGCCGTGGAGAGACCAAACGGCAACGCCTGAAATTGGTAATGACAACCCTGTACCGCAAATCTGAGGTACGCCTGATGAGGTGGATAAATGGGGACATGAAGGTATGCATCCTTTATGTCCCGAGACACCGTAAAATCTCCCCCTTTCAGGCTTGCGATGACCGCTCTTAGCGATTCCATCTTGAACTTGAACCTTTTCAGGTATATGTTTAGGGATTTTAAATTCAATATGGGTCTGACCGAACCGTCCGGTTTCGGGACTACAACATGGTCGAATAATAACCCCCTCCTTGTTGAAGGAGGGGAACCTTGACCACCACCTGTTGAAGATACAATTTGTGAATTGCAGTTAACACTATTTTCCTCTCGTGGGGGGAAGCCGGCAGGGCCGTCGGTGAGGGTGCATCTCCTCAAAGTCCAGCTTGTATCCCTGAGACACAATATCTATTGCCCAGGGATCCAGCAGGGAGTGAACCCACTTGTGGCTGAACTTACGAAGACGTGCCCCCACCGGGCCTAGCTCCGCCTGTGGAGCCCCAGCGACATGGGGTGGATTTTGTAGAGGCCGGGGAGAACTTCTGTTCCCGGGAACTAGCTGTGTTGTGCAGCTTCTTTCCTCTGCCCCTGCCTCTGGCAAGAAAGGACGCACCTCGGACTTTCTTTTTTCTTTGTGTTCGAAAGGCTGCATTTGATAATGTCGTGCTTTCCTAGGCTGTGCAAGAATATAAGTCAAAATATCAGAATTACCAGCTATAGCTGTGGAGACCAGGTTCAAGATCCCTTCTCCACACAATCCTCAGCCTTCCATATGCCTCTTAAGTCGGCATCACCTGTCCATTGCATATTCTACAGGACACGTCAAGCAGAAATCGACATAGCGTTGACTCTAGAACCCAGTAGACTAATGTCTCTTTGGGAATGTTTTATATATATATATCTCTTAAGACAGCATCTTTAATATATATATCTCTATATATACATATATATATATATATATATATATATATATATATATATAGCCATAAAAAGGGAGAGCACTCACCAGACATGTTAAAAGGTAAATCCTTTATTTCAGAACAGGAAGTCAAACAGCTACATTGGTTTTATATATATATATATATATATATATATATATATAAGTTGTAACACTGTAGGGGTGCAAGGCGCCTTTTCCTGGGGAATATGGCAGCACGCAGCAGCTGAGGAACAACACAAGTCCAGTTTCTGGTACAACTGACCCCGGCCAGTTTTATTGAAACAGAAAACAAAACAAACCCCAAAATAAAAATACCTTGCCTGTCCGGCACTAACTAAACATAAGATATTCCTAACTGTCACTAAACAAAACACAGAGTTCTTTAGTACATACTGTATAGCTTACTTGCATCAGAAAGCGTGTCTCTCACACACAGATCCTGCAGCCTTCCCAGGCAGTCTGCCCCTACTAATCAGGCTAGCAGCCCTATAACACACTTACACAGCTGAAACCCTGATTAGCCCTCTGTGAGGCCAAAGACCCGAACTGGGCCCAATGTCTAGAACTCTCCTTATCTCTCTCTTAGAGCCTATACCCAGCTTTTACAGCAAACTGAAAAGGTTCTGACAAAACCAAAAGCATTTTTCCTAGAAGTTAACACTTTTTAAAACATGTAAGACAAGAACCTGGGACAAACATACCTGCCCTCAAACACTATCCCAGTGTTCTTGTCACATATCCCCCTCCCCTGTTTCGACCTAGGGGCCGGAACACTTGTAGCCCCCAAACAGAAGATGCGAGACAATGCATCTGCGTTGGCCAATTGTGTTCCCGGTCTATGTTCAACAGTAAACTTAAAATCCTGCAATGCTAGAAACCATCTAGTTACCCGAGCATTCTTGCCTCTATTTACATACATCCATTTTAAAGGGGCATGATCCGTCACTAGTCTGAATTGTCTACCCAAGAGGTAATATCTCAAGGTATCTAGTGCCCACTTAATGGCCAAAGCCTCCTTTTCCACAATGGCATACCTTTTTTCATGCTCATTGAGTTTCCTACTCAAATAAATGATAGGGTGTTCGTCCCCATCTCTGGTTTGGGACAGCACAGCACCTATCCCTACCTCTGAGGCATCTGTCTGTACCACAAATTCTTTTGAAAAATCTGGTGTTATCAACACCGGTTGTGAACACAAAGCCACTTTTAACGCTTGGAACGCCTTTTCTGCATCAGGGTTCCATTTCACCACATTTGACTGCTTCCCTTTGGTAAGGTCTGACAACGGCACCGCTGTGGTCGCAAAATTGGGAATAAACCGTCTATAGTACCCAGTAATTCCCAAAAAAGCCCTTACCTGTTTTTTATTCACTGGACGAGGCCAGTTTTGAATAGCATCAACTTTATTCAATTGGGGCCTAATCAGACCTCTGCCTATGGTGAAGCCCAAGTATTTGACCTCCTCCATTGCGAGGCAGCACTTCTTTGGGTTAGCAGTTAACCCTGCCTCTCTGATTGAGTCCAGTACTGCTTGTACTTTAACCAAATGGGACCCCCAGTCTTTACTGTGAATTACCACATCATCCAAATAGGCAGCTGCATATTTTCTATGGGGCCTCAAAATTTTATCCATCGCCCGTTGAAAGGTTGCTGGAGCCCCATGCAACCCAAAGGGTAACATCTTATACTGGTACAGCCCCTCCGGAACCGAAAAGGCTGTTTTTTCTTTGGCGCTATCAGATAAAGGTATTTGCCAGTAACCTTTGGTCAGGTCCAATGTGGTGAGAAACCTGGCTGTTCCCAGCCTTTCTACAAGCTCGTCCACACGGGGCATGGGGTATGCGTCAAACTTGGACACCTCATTTAACTTACGAAAGTCATTACAGAAGCGTATGCTACCGTCGGGCTTCGGGATGAGCACTATGGGACTGGACCACTCACTGTTAGACTCCTCTATGACTCCAAGTTCTAACATGGTTTTAACTTCTTTAGAAATAGCTTCTCGCTGAGCTTCAGGAATCCTATATGGCTTTAAATGAACCCTGACCCCTGGTTCTGTGACAATGTCATGTTTTATTATGGTCGTTCGGCCAGGCAGCTCTGAAAATACCTCCCTATTTTGGATGAGAAATTCTTTAACCTGATTGTTCTGATCAGCTGATAATGTCTCTGACACCTTCACTGCGGGAAGCAACCGGGGTGAAGACACCGAAGGGCAAGGCTCCGCTGACAGAGACAACCTATCTTTCCAGGGTTTGATTAAGTTAACATGGTAGATCTGTTCGGGTTTTCTCTTTCCCGGCTGGTATACTTTGTAATTAACCTCATTCACTTTTTCCCTAATCTCAAATGGACCCTGCCATTTAGCTAGGAATTTGCTTTCCACAGTGGGTACCAAAACAAGAACTCTATCTCCAGGAGCAAATTCCCGTATCTTGGCACTCCGGTTATAGACCCTCTGTTGAGCACTTTGGGCCTGTTCCATGTGCTCTCTGACAACAGGTACCACGGCTGCAATCCTATCCTGCATTTGTGTTACATGCTCAATAACGCTTCTATAAGGAGTGGGCTGTCCTTCCCACGTCTCTTTGGCAATATCCAACAGCCCTCTGGGGTGTCTACCATACAACAAATCAAATGGAGAAAACCCCGTAGAGGACTGAGGAACTTCTCTGATGGCCATTAACAAGTAGGGCAACAAACAATCCCAGTTTTTCCCATCTCTCTCAACAACCTTTTTTAACATACTTTTTAATGTTTTATTAAACCTTTCCACCAACCCGTCAGTTTGGGGATGGTAGATGGACGTCCTGAGGTGAGTGACCTTAAATAACTTGCACAATTCTTTCATGATCCTTGACATAAATGGAGTACCTTGGTCAGTCAAAATTTCTTTTGGTATTCCCACTCTACTAAATACCTGCACCAGCTCCCTAGCTATCGCCTTGGTTGTGATAGTGCGTAAAGGGACAGCCTCAGGATATCGAGTGGCATAGTCCATAATTACCAGGATATACTGATGGCCCCGAGCAGACTTTAACAAGGGCCCCACGAGATCCATGGCTATTCTGTCAAACGGGACCTCTATAATAGGCATGGGAACTAGTGGGCTCCTGAAATGGGGTCTAGGGGCATGATACTGGCATTCAGGACAGGAAGAACAATATTCAGACACTTCTTTATAAACCCCTGGCCAAAAGAACCTTTGTAAAACTCTTTCAGTGGTTTTTTCTGCCCCTAAATGTCCTGCGGTAACGTGACTATGAGCTAAATCTAGTACCGTTCTCCGATAAGGCTGGGGAACTACCAACTGTTCCACCACATCCTCACCCCTTTTGACAATGTGGTACAAGAGCTCATTACAGATGGCCATGTGGGGATACGTAACCCTGTCACCTGGTACCACAGGTTCCCCATTAACAATCTTAACATTCTCTCTAGCCTTTATTAAGGTAGGATCCTTTAACTGTTCAGACGCAAACAGATCCTTCTTTACCTCCAGGTCAGGCACGCTTTCAGTTCTAACTACTATGTCTCTGTTCCCAGCAAGAGGGTCCTCACTGGACTCCCCATCTGTCACTTCCCCAGCCAAACTAGCAAAAGGCAAAGGGCCAGAAAGTTCCGAAGACCCACGTACATCCATAAAATCACCGGTATTATCAACTGGCTTTTTACTTCTCACATCTGTAGATATCCGTGATTCCCACAGTTTCCAAAAATGAGGAAAATCCCTCCCTATTATGGCCTCATGCACCAAGTTAGGGACCAGTCCCACTTTAACCATTGCTGACCCACAACAAGTTTCTATATTCACCTCAGCAGTGGCATAATGTTGGGGATCCCCATGTATGCAAGTTACCCCAATAGGTATTTGCTGGACCTTTAAGGGGTTCACTAACCCAGCTTTCACGAGGGTAACTAAACTTCCTGAATCTAGAAAGGCCTCTACCCGGTTACCCTCTAAGAACACATCACACATTTGTTTTTCCAGCTCAGGTGAAGGTACCACAGTACAGGCTAACCTAGCAAAGAAAGACATTCTGCGACATTCAAAGGCAGCATCACATTGCATGGGTTCTTGCGTGACTGGGCAATTGGCAATAACATGACCTGGCATACCACACCTAAAACATTTAACCACACGATTATCAACCCGTTTGGGCAGCATAGACCGTTCTAGCCCCATTGGCCTGTTTCCAGGGCCAGTGTTTACAGTCTCTCCAGCCTTGCGTTCTCTTAACCGCCCAGCAACGTTTTCCCACGGAACAGTCTTACCAGTCTTTACTGAAGGGCGCTGTCGAGGATCTATGGGTTGCTGGGTGGTCATCAGTAGTTCCTCTGCTGCCAAATACCTCTCTACCATGTCCACTAATTGGTCAGCAGTACCCGGGTTTCCATGGCTCACCCACTTGCGCAGGACCATGGGAAAAGATCTCAAGTAGCGGTCCATGACGACTCTTTCCACCATCTGGGGACCAGTTAATGTCTCTGGCTGTAGCCATTTTTTTGTTAGCTGAATAAGGTCGTGCATCTGGGAGCGCGGAGGCTTCTCCATGGCGTACAGCCAACGGTGCACCCGTTGTGCTCGTACTGACAGCGTGACTCCCAGGCGGGTCAGGATCTCAGTCTTTAGTTTATCATAGTCCCGAGCCTCAGCAGGGCTTAAATCAAAGTAAGCTTTTTGGGGCTCACCTGACAGGAAAGGTGCCAGCAGACTGGCCCACTGTGCTTTCGGCCAGTTCTCACGCTCGGCAGTCCTTTCAAACGTGGTCAGATAGGCCTCCACATCATCAGCCTCTGTCATTTTCTGCAGGAAGTGACTGGCCCGTATAGAACTAGAGCTGGTTGGAGCACTGACGGCGACATCTCCAACCCGAGCTGCAAGTCTCTGCACCACTTCTGCTAAGGCCTCTCTATCCTGACGCTGTTGCCTGTAAAGTTCATCAACAACTGCCTGCTGTTGTCTCTTATTTTCCTCCATTGCCACCTGCTGCTGTCTTATATTTTCCTCCATTGCCACCTGCTGCTGTCTGTTGGCCTCCTGCTGTAGTCTCCAATTTTCCTCCATTGCCACCTGCTGTTGTCTCCTATTTTCCTCCATTGCCACCTGCTGCTGTCGGTTGGCCTCCTGCTGAGCCGCTGTAGCTTGCAGCAAGGCTTTAAGCAGATCCTCCATGTCGACAGATTTTTCAGGCGGCTTTGTAGCTACTTTCACCCAGGACATATATCAAACCCTCAGGGGTGAGTCTCAGTAACTTCAGACTGGGCTGTATCTGCATAAACCACCGTTTTCTGCAGGCCTCACAAAGCTGCTGCTTTCACTTATGCGCAGAACGGTGTGCTCGCATTCTCCACCAAGTTGTAACACTGTAGGGGTGCAAGGCGCCTTTTCCTGGGGAATATGGCAGCACGCAGCAGCTGAGGAACAACACAAGTCCAGTTTCTGGTACAACTGACCCCGGCCAGTTTTATTGAAACAGAAAACAAAACAAACCCCAAAATAAAAATACCTTGCCTGTCCGGCACTAACTAAACATAAGATATTCCTAACTGTCACTAAACAAAACACAGAGTTCTTTAGTACATACTGTATAGCTTACTTGCATCAGAAAGCGTGTCTCTCACACACAGATCCTGCAGCCTTCCCAGGCAGTCTGCCCCTACTAATCAGGCTAGCAGCCCTATAACACACTTACACAGCTGAAACCCTGATTAGCCCTCTGTGAGGCCAAAGACCCGAACTGGGCCCAATGTCTAGAACTCTCCTTATCTCTCTCTTAGAGCCTATACCCAGCTTTTACAGCAAACTGAAAAGGTTCTGACAAAACCAAAAGCATTTTTCCTAGAAGTTAACACTTTTTAAAACATGTAAGACAAGAACCTGGGACAAACATACCTGCCCTCAAACACTATCCCAGTGTTCTTGTCACAATATATATATATATATATATACATACTAGGGTCTCAATCTCTTGTCTGGAGATTCCCGCTCTTTTTCATCATGAGAGGAGGGAAATTTACCTCAGCTTTCTTCCCCTTAAACATGTGTACCCTTGTGTCAGGGACAGATGAGTCATCAGTGATATGCACATCATCTTTTATTACAATAATCATATATTGAATACTTTTCTGCCATTTTGGCTGTAACTTTGCATTATCGTAGTCGACACTGGAGTCAGACTCCGTGTCGATATCAGTGTCTATTATTTTGGATAGTGATCATTGAGAGACTCTGAAGGTCTCTGCGACATAGGGACAGACATGGGTAGATTCCCTGTCTGTTCTCTAAACTTTTGAGCAATAAATTCACCTTAGCACTTAATTACACATATCCAAACAGGTGTCGGCGTTGTCGACGGAGACACCCTCACACACACATTTGCTCCATCTCCTCCTTAGGGGAGCCTTTTACCTCAGACATGTCGACACACACGTACCGACACACCACACACTCAGGGAATGCTCATCTGAAGACAATTCCCCCATAAGGCCCTTTGGAGAGACAGAGAGAGAGTATGCCAGCACACACCCCAGCGCTATTAACCCAGGAATAACACAGTAACTTAATGTTAACCCAGTAGCTGCTGTTTATATTGATTTTTGCGCCTAATTATGTGCCCCCCCTCTCTTTTTACCCTCTTCTATGTAACTGCAGGGGAGAGGCTGGGGAGCTTCCTCTCAGCTGTGCTGTGGAGAAAAAACATGGCGCTGGTGAGTGCTGAGGAAGAAGCCCCGCCCCCTCGACGGCGGGCTTCTGTCCCGCTTAAATATACATTTACTTGGCGGGGGCTCATACATATATACACTACAGTGCCCAACTGTATATATGCTAAACTTTTGCCAAAGAGGTCCCAATTGCTGCCCAGGGTGCCCCCCCTGCGCCCTGCACCCTTACAGTGACCGGAGTATGTGAGGTGTGTGTGGGAGCAATGGCGCACAGCTGCAGTGTTGTGCGCTACCTCAGTGAAGACAGGAGTCTTCTGCCGCCGATTTCAAAGTCTTCTTGCTTCTTATGCTCACCCGGCTTCTGTCTTCCGGCTCTGCGAGGGGGACGGCGGCGCGGCTCTGGGATCGGACGACGAGGGTGAGATCCTGTGTACGATCCCTCTGGAGCTTATGGTGTCCAGTAGCCTAAGAAGCAGGACCTATCTTCAGAGAGTAGGGCTGCTTCACTCCCCTCAGTCCCACGATGCAGGGAGTCTGTTGCCAGCAGAGCTCCCTGAAAATAAAAAACCTAACAAAATACTTTCTTACAGCAAGCTCAGGAGAGCTCACTGAACAGCACCCAGCTCGTCCGGGCACAGATTCAAACTGAGGTCTGGAGGAGGGACATAGAGGGAGGAGCCAGAGCACACCAGAATCTAAATTCTTTCTTAAAGTGCCCATGTCTCCTGCGGAGCCCGTCTATTCCCCATGGTCCTTACGGAGTCCCCAGCATCCACTAGGACGTTAGAGAAATATACAGTGTCTATCTACCTATCTATCTGCTGAGGTTGGTGGGTTCTGTGAGGTGGGGAGGGCGAAGGGAGGAACATATAAAGTGGGAGGTAAGATCGGCACAGAGCTGGTCCCAAAGGAGGGCCCATTCGACAGTTAATAGCCACACACTGTAGAGACCGGAGCTAGGTGCAAGGTGGAGAAGGGCCCTGGAGGCAGGCAGAATAGGGATGTGGAGGTGGGCAGAGAAGGAAGTGGAGCAGATGGAAAGCGGATTATCCCCATCCTGACATTGCCCGCGGTAAGTCTAGATAGTGGCCGCACTGTGCCCCACAACCCAGTACACTGACTGGTACCTCTCAAATATATCATTTTTTTTGCAGGGTTGGCCCGTGCCCCATAGGTGGCCCAGAACACATAGCAGCACTCTCTGCACCAGGGACGTGCGGTGTCACTGCCCTGCACCTACTGTAGGTATGCATATACTTAAATGGCAATTCATTCTGCATGGAGTAGGTAAGATTTCAAATGGATTGCTCTGAGTTGGAGTAAGATTGAACAGGGTACAGTGTTCTAACAATAGATAGGACTGGCCGACTATTTAAATAATGAAGGAAGTAGTTCTATTACTTTTCCAAGAAGAAAGATGCAGTTAGTTTCTGTTTAAAACTGAGAATAACATTTCATGGTTAAATTAGAAGACTTTATGGGTGCTTTCATGGGTAAATTGCTTTGTTCGAGATGTTTGCAGTGTTGAAGGATGAAAAGTTTATTTTATTATACAAAAAGTACAAGTCACAAAAACAAGGGCAGATAATACTGGCTTCCATAGTAAATACAGATAAGTGCATGGAAGAAGGACTTATAGAAACATAGAGTAGTATTGTCTATGTCTCATCTACAGTATTATACTTGGGAAATAATTTATTATAGATAAAACATCCGTTGTCTTGAGAACGAAGGACAAACGACTCTATAAATCTAATTTGTATTCACACACAGACTATAAATTATACCCTTAAAAAGACAAAGCTTTTTTTTTTAATGAAACACATATAGAGCATACATTACCTTTCTGCAGATGCATTAGATACATATACCAGTGAACCAGCATTAACTTTTGTGACTCAAAAGGGGAATTCAATTCACCACTCTAGAATGGCAAATCACATCCATCGCACCCCGTAGAGGGGTACTGCAATACCTCCCTAAGAATAGTTTAAACTGTAGCTAGATAGTCAATCTGGTGAGACAATACAATGGAATACAATTATTAAACCCAATATCAGTGTAAAAGTAATGCTGCACGTTAAGGAAGCATATTTCCTTAAAACACTTAACTGATGGTTTTATAACAATTTATAAATATCGGTCATCAAAGGGACATGCCCGTCGATGGTCAACGTTACAGTATACCATAAAAATAGCAATTTGTGCCATCGATGACCAATGTTTTCCCATCATTAGCAAAACCATCAATGGCTCAGCCATCGATGGTTGAGTCCTGCACATGTGCAGAACACCACTTGGACCTCACACAATTCATGTTTTCCAGGTCACCTGTACATTTTCAAAACTGTGACAGCTGGTTATATATAGTGCACCTGCCGGGAGACCAGGAAAACGTAATCTGTGAGTGGTCCTGAGGACCGAGTTTGACAACCACTGGGTTAAATCACAGATTTAACCAAATCAGTATGAACAAGAGGTTTTGTCCATTTTCCAGTGTTTAGATGCTTAAATCTCCCCTAGAGAGTATGAGTGCGGTAAGCTACAGTAAGTTCCTGGTTTCCCATTCGGGGATGAATTTGGTGTTTTCCTTAAAGAAACCTTTATATGTATACCATCCCCACCTACAGTGTAAGTTGAGTATGCCCAATTTCCTTGTTTAGAGCAAAAACAGAAAGAAAACTGTACCTGCTGTGCTTTTTTTGGTATAAAGACTATACTACACATTGGTTGTCTATCTGTCTATTTTTCCACATATCCACTGAGTGAGAAAAAGAAAGAGAGAACTACTGTATCTTGGTGGAGACAGCTGGTGGACTGTTATCTGCATTTATAAGGACCCAAAAGTTTGTATAACATCCATTATATCATAGCTGGATTAAGTTTTTGCTTAACGTGTTCTGCAGATAAAGGGGAGTGCCCAGAAGACCGGTTCGAGATGGTCTGCTCTCACTGTCCCTGTTATCACACCTGAAGCCTCAGCGCACATGTGTTGCGATGTTACTTTATCCCCGGTTGCAGTCAAGCATGGCAACAAGTTGATCTGGGTCCTGATGTTCCAAGTGTATGGGTTGTAGGGTCAGGGGAGGCAGCAGTCACTGTTGCTTAATTTTCCAACACCACTGGAGGCGGCCACCAGTACAATACTTTTTTTTCAGCTTATTGCTGCACACGTTATGTCGTGATGTCATGCCACACTTCACCATACCACTTCGCTGAAAGGCAGAGGAGTCGTGGTGTAAAGAGGAGAAACCAGAAAACACAAAAAAACAAACAGATTGTGGTCGGATGCAGCTGGAGGGATGCGGGAGCTAAAAAGACAGAATGGGGTCTGGAGCTGGAGAGTTACTGGAGGGGGATGGATTTGGAGAGACACAGGAGAGCAGGAACTGGAGAGACACTGGGAGGACTGGATCTGGAGAGACACAGGAGAGATGGAACTGGAGAGACACTGGGGGGGCTAAATCTGGAGAGATACAGTAGGGCTGGAGCTGGAGAGACTAAGGGAGGACTTGATCTGGAGAGACTAGAGAGCTGTAGCTGGAGAGACACTGGGGGTCTGGATCCAGAGAGACACTGGGGGGCTGGATCTGGAGAGACACTGGGGGGATAGAGCTGGCGAGACACTGGGGGGACTGGACCTGGAAAGACACTAGAGGGCTGGAGCTGGAGAGGCATGGGGGGGAGGGGGGGGGGGCTGGATCTGGAGAGATACTGGAGGGCTGGAGGTGGAGAGACACGGGGAAGGGCTGGATCTGGAGAGACACTGGGGGGCTGGATCTGGAGAGACACTGGAGGGCTGGAGGTGGAGAGACACGGAGAGGGGACTGGATCTGGAGAGACACTGGAGGGCTAGAGGTGGAGAGACATGGGAGGGGGGCTGGATCTGGAGAGACACTGGGGAGTTGGAGAGGTACAAGAGATGCTGAGGCTGAAGAGAACACTGGAGATAATCCACAACTGGCAGAATTAGAAGTAAAAGATTCAGGGACAGTAATCTGCATTAAGGCATACATTCTAAACAAACACTACTGAAAATAGCAAATACAGTTTAATAATATAAAATTGATAAGAGAAGTGCACACTTTGCTCTGCACCAAAACTTCTGTTACTATGTATTATCTAGTTGAATCTCTGCTATATGATGATGACAGTGGACTGGTTATATTCCTATGCAAACAGGCATCTACCGTACCATGTAATCTCCTACGTGAATAGTGAATACCGACTTGAGTTACCATCTGCCCAGGGAGGAAACATTTTTTCAGAAGAATCCCAGAGGATTCCCGCCCATTAGTTTAGTCGGGTTTAGCTAAATTGTATATCGCCCCCTGTGATCTCCCATCACTTTAGATGGGAGATCGTGGGCGATAACGTTTGAATTCCCCCCTTTGAGTTTAGATAAAACCGTATTGCAGACAGGAATAAAACTGGCAGATTTTGATGTAATGTTCCTAATTTCTGATTTTTTATTCTCAGTTTATTATGTATAAATGCTGTGAACATTGACATAGAGGCATAATAATGGTTGTTTAACCTAAAAATTTGGGCACCATTTGCATTTTTACACCTAAACACAGTTGTAGTTGATATTGTGACCAAATGAAGGGGGGTGGGCAAAACATGGGTTAACCGGGCTCCATGATTTCATTTGCTGGCCCTGGTTGCGGTGGTGGGGCATATCAAGAGAGGAGGAGGCCCGTGTGCAGTTTCCACCCATTCTCCCTCCTCTTTAGCCAGCAGAGCAATAGACTGGGAACTAAAGTCATTAAGAGACCCAAGTGCTGAACCAGAGTCTAGTGTGCATGTGCAGGTCTCTAGGAAAATGGTGCAGTGACCATTTTTCCTGTCATCTTCCTACTGCCCATAAACGAAACGCTGGGAAAATGGACACAGCACCATTTTCCCAGTGGTTTCTGCAGCGCTGCTGTTGCCGACACAGTACACTAAAGGGTAAGTATTGAAAAAAATCGGTGCAGAGTGTGCAGAGTGTGCAGTGTGGGCAGTGTGGGCCCGCCTGTACCACAGGGGCCCATGTGCACCGCATTCACTGCAGCCATTATAGATGCGCCAGTGTCACAGTGCCCTGGATACCACAGCATAAGTGGCATGCTGCAGGAGTTTGGGGGAGAAGATGGGGAGCGTTTCTCAAAACAGAGGCATTTCGCCACCACTTTGGGGGCATGACGAAGCCAGTAGATGTGTGCTTGGATGCTGTTGGAGTAGTTTTGCTGGACATCCCAAGTAACCTGCAAGTTACTCCGATGTCCAATGCTGCAACTGATGGTCATAATGTTGATCAGATGATGAGTCATTGGACGCAACCAGCGGATCAGTTTAGCCGGCCAAGGGCATCTTTTCATACAAGACACCTCATGCGTCTTTTGCATATTTTCTCACAAAGTCACAGCGGCTGTGCCATTTGAGTCCACCTCTGTAGTAGGCACTCTGGGGGTGATTCAGAGTTGATCGCAGCTGTGCTAAATGTAGCACATCTATGATCATCCACACTGACATGCGGGGGGACGCCCAGCACAGGGCTAGCCCGCCCCGCATGTCGGTCCCTGCCCAGTCGCTGAAGTACAAAAGCATCACACAGCGGTGGTGCTTTTGCACTTCAGGAGAAGCTCCCAGCCAGCGCAGCTTTGGCGTGCAGGCTGGGAGCTACTCGTTGCTGCCCGGCTTGCAGCGGCTGCGTGTGACGTCATGCAGCCACTGCAACCCGCCCTCTGCAGGCGTGGCCAGACTGCACCCACAAAACGGCTGTCAAATGCCGCCGTGCTGCCCACTTCCGCCCAGCGACCACCTCTGACTGTCAATCAGGCAGAGGCAATCGCTAGGCAATGACAGCCGTCGGCTGTCAGCCATGCACCGGCGCACTGTGGCACCGGCGCACTTCTGACCTGATCGCTGCACTGCGATGAATGGTAGCGCGAGATCAGGTCAGAATGACCCCCTCTGAGCGAAACCACTTTCAGTGACACACCTACAACAATCCCATAACCAGAGCTGGATTAAGGCTTTTGGGGGCCTGGGCCACTTAAGACTTGGGGGGTGCCCTAAAGAGCATAATTTGGGAAATGGGGCTCGTGTTCTCAGGCCTTTTGTGCACAAATGAAAAGGGGGCATGGCCACACATCATGTGCCCATTTCATGTCACGCTAGAGGTAGATCTCTTACCTAGCCTCACACAGCAGAAGTGAGAGTTCCCTCTGTACTTGTCCTCCCAAAATGCAGGTTAGTCCTGCCAAAACTGAGGTGGTTGTGAGGGTATGCATACATACATACATACATACATACATACATACATACATAGGGCAGAATGTATCAAGCAGCACATTTTGTATGTGATACATCCCGCTACTTACTGCATGCATAGCGGTGTTTAATAAGATTTGCAATTATTTACACAATAGACAGCTCTTCCAATAAGAGTTGTCCTTTGCGATGTGATAACTTTTAGGTTTATGCTACGGGATCCATTTTGTGGATTTATGCAGAAAAAAAACAGAAGGCTTCTATAGGAACATCTATAAAAGCAGTGGCGTAACTCCCGGAGACATTAAAGGCAATGTCTGCCAGGCTCCACTTTCAGATCAAGTAAGGTTTGCAATTATTTTATTATTCACAAATTTTGAAACGTGGCTTATTAAGAATGCACTGAAAATGGTAAAGTGACTCCTCCCACTTTGGCGCTGATACAGCCTTGAAAAAGGGACTTTGATGTCCCGAAACGCGTCGGCACCTGCTTTCCAGTGCTTTCCTGTGCTTCTGGACATCCTTGACTGTGAAAGGGACCACTGGGGAACATGCCTGATGGAGCCACATGCAGGGTATTGTTCCCGGGAAATACCTTGCATTCATAACACCTGCGGCTCCGATTATCATCTTGGTAGGACTCTGTTTCCCATGTTAGGTTCTGTTTTTGTCTCACTTTTAATCATTGTGTAGTATTAAATGTATATTTTATTCACATCAAGCCGGTACATTACATTTTATTGAGAAAATAGAAGTTTCTGCATAAAGTGTAGCATTGGATTAGCGCCAAAGTGGGAGGAGTCACTTTACCATTTTCAGTGCATTTTTACCGTTTGGAGTTTGTAGGGAACTCCCAGACTACCCCCAGGCCTGCACAAATCCTTACAGCGCAACCATCCACCTCTATTATTCCTTTTTTGTGGCTTATTAAGAGGACATAACCACGCCCACTTAATAAGCCATGCCCCCAAGCCTTTACTGGGACCCGGCATGGCTCTCAACGGCCCTGGCTCCAGCTGTCGGTGGGGCACGAAGAAAGAAAGAAAGAAAGAAAGAAAGAAAGAAAGAAAGAAAGAAAGAAAAAGAAAAAGAAAAAGAAAGAAAGAAAGAAAGAAAGAAAGAAAGAAAGAAAGAAAGAAAGAAAGAAAGAAAGAAAGAAAGAAAGAAAGAAAGACAGAGGGGACTGTTGACCTAGGACAGATCTCTCCACCCATTTCATAGTGATTTGCTACAGTCACTGCTGACTGCTGTCCAAGTTCACAAACTCCCTGTGCAGCCCCCTTCAGCTGCAGAGTTTTGGAATGTGTGATAACAGATCAAAGTGTGTACTGTATATAGTGAGTTACAGCTCTGCTGTTGAGTCTTATATGATGAAAGAAAGGACAGCTAAAGTTGTTTCAAGGAAATGCATTATTCTAATAAAATTTTTAGCAGGGTTTTATCAAAACTTGGAGAGAGATAAATGTGTGAGAGAAAATGTACCAGACAATCCGCCTTATTTCAAATACAACCTGTAAAATGTAAGGCAGAAGCTGATTGGCTGGTAATGTATCTCTTACAATTATATCTTTTTCCGAGCTTTGAAAAAACCACCCAACAGGGCTCTATTTATTATCATTTGCAGCCAGCACCCAAAATTAAAGATACCTTATCGCCACAATTAGCTGCAGTAAGGATTCTTTATTCTCCCAGATGTACCATTGCAAGTAGCTAGGATGCCTGGTATGAGCTTTTTATGTGTATATACAGTATATATATAACAGTGGTGGCCAAAATTGCGGACACTTTTTGAAATTTTTATGTTTTTCAACTTTGAATGCTTATAAAAACTGTTTCACTTCATGCAATGCAATGATTCATATAACAAATAAAAGGAAATTTAATGCTGAATTCAACACAATAAACAGAGATCAAATATTTGTATTACAAGGGAAGTTATGCTACTTTCATAACCCTTTCACATCGCACAAATAACCCGGCATCGACACGGCATATTGCCTTGTCAAAACGGGTCAGTGTGCGATGTGAAAGCACTTTCGCCGAATTAGCGGGTCGCCTGACCCGGTAATTCAACCTGGTAAAAAAGAAGGGTTATTACCGGGTTGAATACCGTGTCAGGCACAGTGTGAATGGGAGCCGTTTCGATGCGACACGGCTCCCAATCACAGCATAGGGAGAGGCGGCACAGGAGATGAGCTTATCTCTCAGCGCCGCCTCCACCCCCGCCCCCGCTGCTATGGCAACTGACCCAGTATATTGCCGGGTCGGAAAGCCACCAAAGTGGAGCACATGCCGGATCCCACCCGGTAAGGACACGTTTCTCTTACCGGGTGGGATCCGGCATTTGCGATCTGAAAGCAATAAAACTCAGACATAGAAGCACAGATGCGTGAGATTTAAGAAGTGGATTGTAGTAACAGCTACTACCAGCCAATCGGAATCGTCGTTGTGAGGACTGTCCTTTATGAGCAGGTGCAAGGTCATGTTCAAAGGTGGGAAAGGTCAGTTTGGCTGTTTCATTTTGCAGAATAAAGTTGGTTACTGAAGTGCAATTATGGTTGGATGTTTGTGTGTATTGTTTAGTGCTATTGACAGTGTAAAAAATAAATACAACAATGTCATGACTGGTCACCCAGGAAGAGATCCAGGATCGTGGTGTTATGTGAAAATAGTCATTTGTATGCAGCAATTTCGAGAGAAGTTGGTGGGAATGTGACATCAGGAGTATAAAGTTTTGTTTACACTATCAGGAAACAAAATCTATACAAAACAAAGAAGGAAAATGCCAGAAAAAGTACACAACTGCTGTTGATGATAGGAGAATAAAACGAATTTGCATCAGGGACAGATGGATGTCATCTGCGCCCATTAGCAGTGAACTGAGTGCAACTGGTGTTTTTGTCAGTGCAAGAACGGTACGGAGAAGATTAACGGAGGTTGGCCTAAAAGGTAGGATTCCCCGGAAAAAAACATTCCTTAATAAAAAGCAGCAGCAGAAATGAGTACAGTGGGCAAAAGAACACATTGCATGGACAGAAGGTCAGTGGAAACAAGTGATATGGAGTGACAAAACTAAGATATCGATATTTGGTAGTGATGGGAGAAAATATGTGAAACGTCGCATCGGGGAAGAGGTACATCCAGATTGCCTTCAAGCGACAACAAATAATCCTACAAGTGTTATGATCTGCGCATGTATGAAAGCAGATGCTGCAGGCTGCCTTCATGTCACAGATGGGACACTGAACAGCAGAAAGTACATTGACACCATCCTACAACGAAAACTTCTACCTTCTATCAAGGATCTTTTTCCAGATAATGCCCCATTTTTTTTACCTGCAGGATTCAGCTCCCTGCCACACTGCATGGATATGCAAACAGTGGTTCATGGAGAATGAAATACAGGTGCTGGGATGGCCAGGAAACAGCCCAGACCTGAACCCCATAGAACATTTGCGGTTCCGTTTAAAAAAACTGGTCCATCTGAGGCATCCATCCAATAAAAGAGAATTAATTGAGGCTATAATTGTCATGGCACCACATAGACATTTTAGTGCAGTGTGCAGGAAACAGCACCGCCCCCCCCCATACAGTAAATAGGGCCAGTGCGCACCTTAGGCGCGCACCAAAAAGTATGGGGTCATGGCTTCATGGGTAAGGGATATGGCCACATAGCTACCTTTTACACATTATGACAGACAGAGCTCCCTTTTACACATTACATCAGGTAGAGTCTGTCATGACTGTGGTTTTTGTGAACCCGGCGTGTTAGTGAAGTCTGTGCGGGCGACTGGAGGACTATGTATATATTATGCTGGTCTGTAGGAATCAGTGAGAAGGAGCAATCCCTGACCGGGGATCGAACCCGGGCCTCGGCAGAGGGAGCCGTATCCTGACCACTGGATCACCAGGGACTTGATGTTGAAAGCAGGATGGTGAATGTATTGGTGCTATTGAATTGGAAATACTGTGCTTGTGTACTCAAGGTTACTATGAAATAGGTTATCTGGAGTTGCGCAGAACTGGGAGGAGAGCTGAAGAAGTTGAACCGGACTGGTTACCGGTGAGACTGAGTACCGGGCTGGTTACCGGTGAGAATGGGAACCGCACTGTAAACCGGGCTGTGTACCGGTATACTGGAACGCTACTGTAATCCGGGCTGGTACCGGATATAACTGGAAATACAACTGTAAGTAGAACAATGACTGTGGCTTTAAGACGAGACTGGGGAATACTGCGGCTGTGGCTTTAAGATGAGACTGGAGAATACTGTGGCTGTGGCTTTAAGACGAGACTGGAGAATACTGCCACTGTTGCTTTAAGACGAGACTGGAGAATACTGCTGCTGTGGTTTTAAAACGAGACTGGAGAATACTGCGGCTGTGGCTTTAAGATGAGTGTTATGAGCCACGGCTGTGGCTCATTCCTGTTTTGCATTTTTGTTAGGTATTTCATGTTATACTTCTGTTTATGTTCCCCGTGGGTGTTATGGGGTGCTCGGAGCTCACCCTTAAGGAGGGGATACTGTTATGAACCACAGGTAGTGGTTCATTTCTATTTTATGTTTATTTAGTTGTCTTGCATGCCAGGATTTCCTGTTGCTCTGTTTTAGTATGCTCTTGTCTGCTGCCGCTGGTTAGTCTGTGTAATTGCAGCTTGTTCCATGTGTTCAGCCTCACCTGGCTGCTAATTGCATCTTGTCAGTTGGAATCATGCAATAGGCCAGCTGCTCTGGATTATTAATTAGGCCTCTCTGTTATATGCTGGCCGATTGCAGTTCACAGACGCTGGTGATATTTCTGGGTTTTCAGTCTGCTTTAGTTCTGAGCTTGGTTCCTGCTAGTTCCTGAGCTTCCTGTTTGCCAGTGTCTGCTGCAGAGAGTTTCCAGTCCTGCTCATCCGGTTGTTCCTGTCCTCAGAGATCCTGTACTCGGAAGTTTACCATCTGTTCCTGGAGTCTGACCAAGCACCTTTAACATCCTGTGGTGTTTGTGAGTCGCGACTCAGCCGTGTGTTGCGGCGTGTCCGCTTACTGTTTATTATTTAGTTAATTAGTGTTCTGGAGCTTTTGCGGAGGATTCCGCTCCCACAGATCCACTCTGGTATCCAGCGGTGCTGGATAGGAGTAACGGATCAGTGGATCTTTGGTTGTCCTTTTCCCTGGCGGCTAGTCCGCACATACCTTTGGTTTAAGTTAGTTAGCTTGTAACCCCTGGCCTGGTTGCTTAGTCAGAGGGCCCCTTGTTATCACCCTGTCTCGGATTTCCCTTTGTCTCCCATTAAGACCTGCGGGGGCATCGGGGTTGGGCAGACATAATCCGCCCTTCGAACGCGGCTGCCATGGGCTCAAGCAACCATAGTCTCGCAAGGGATTTCTGATAACACGGGCGAGACAACGGAGTTAGGGCGCCAGGGGTTACTAGGCTCTCCCGCTCCCACAACCAGCTTATTTTCCTGTACTCAGATCCCTGCCATAAGATCTCCTTCGGTCTGGAGTACAGGAATCATAACATTATCACCAGCCATACCACAAAAAAGAAATAAAACTTTTTTTTCTTTTTTGGCCCAGTCCAGTGTCTAGTCTAGAATCCAGTCCTGTCTAGAATTCAGTGTGCAGAATCCAATCCGGTGTTTAGAATCCAGTCCTGTATAGAATTCAGTGTGCAGACTCCAGTCCGGTGTTTAGAATCCAGTCCGGTGTTTAGAATCCAGTCCGGTGTTTAGAATCCAGTCCGGTGTTTAAAAAAAAAAAAAAAAAGTCTTGATTTGTTTAGCTAAATTTAGTCTTGCCTTGTCTTGTCTTGTCTTGTCTTGCCTTGTCTTGCCTTGTCTTGCCTTGTCTTGCCTTGTCTTAAATCCTCCTATGTCTACTATGCAAGCCCTGCAGGCATCTCTCGAAGCCCTGAACTCTGTATTCAGTGCTTTGAGACCAGAGCGACTACAAGTTTGGCAGCAATCCCTAAAGCAACTGCAAAACCTTCTGACTAAAATCTTGCTCATTTTTCCAGAAGTCGTTGAGAGTACATCTATCTCTAAAGAGACTCTTGTTCACAGTATGGTGACAAGAGAATCCTCTGATTTAATTGAAGAGAAAAGGTTTAAAAGTTTTCTGCGGCCCAGGCTCTCAGAAGAGGAGCGTCTGCGTCGCAGAAACTTAAACTTATGCCTATATTGTGGGGGTTTAGGCCATTATCTACAGACCTGTGAGTTGCGCAAACCAAAGTGTGGTGACGAGTCTTGCCCTCTGGCCAAGTTGAGTCATGATACAAGACCTACTCCTGTCTCTACTGTGGCAGAGGTACTTGTCACACAACCCACACAAAAAAGCTCTCTGTCCTATAATTGGGGTCCTTGGGCAAGGGAGCCCCATTATAGATTCAGGAATCAAAAGAGAATGTTTCTCTCCTCTCTTGAGGTTCCTGTGGAAGCGGAGTTGCAAGTCCCTGGAGGGGTGCCCGATGCCCAGGTTCCTAGAGTGGTGCCCGATGCCCAGGGTCCTGGAGTGGTGCCCGATGCCCAGGGTCCTGGAGTGGTGCCCGATGCCCAGGGTCCTGGAGTGGTGCCCGATGCCCAGGGTCCTGGAGTGGTGCCCGATGCCCAGAGTGCTGGAGCGGTACCCGATGCCCAGAGTGCTGGAGCGGTACCCGATGCCCAGAGTGCTGGAGCGGTACCCGATGCCCAGAGTGCTGGAGCGGTACCCGATGCCCAGAGTGCTGGAGTGGTACCCGATGCCCAGAATGCTGGAGCGGTACCCGATGCCCAGAATGCTGGAGCGGTACCCGATGCCCAGAGTGCTGGAGCGGTACCCGATGCCCTAGCTTATAGAGGGACATCAAATATTATAGTTCAGGTGTCCATACCGGAAGGGGTCTCAGAAGCTGTTACCCCAGGTAGGGATTTGAAAAGCGCAATCCCAGAAAGGGTATCTAAAACCATAGTTCTTGAAGGGAACTCAAGAAGCAAAACCCCAGAAGGAATCTTTGAAGTAATATCCCCAAGTGGGGTCTCGAGAGACGCAGCCCCAAAGAAGGGTCTAGAAGTCGCTTCCCCAGGAAAGAACTTAAGAAGCATAGCATTAGTGGAGGATCTGAACGTTATTGCTTCAGCAAAAGTCCCGGAAGTCATAGTCCCGGGAGAACTTTCGATAATTATCGACTCAGAGAGGGAGGCCGGTGGCCCGATCCCAGTCAGGGAGGCCAACGGCCCGGTCCCAGTAAAAGAATCCGAGGTGCTGACCCCAGCGGGGTTCCCGGAGGCCACTGCCCCAGCGGGGTTCCCGGAGGCCACTGCCCCAGCGGGGTTCCCGGAGGCCACTGCCCCAGCGGGGTTCCCGGAGGCCACTGCCCCAGCGGGGTTCCCGGAGGCCACTGCCCCAGGTGGGGTTCAGAAAGTCACTGCCCCGGGTGGGGTTCAGAAAGTCACTGCCCCGTGTGGGGTTCAGAAAGTCACTGCCCCGGGTGGGGTTCAGAAAGTCACTGCCCCGGGTGGGGTTCAGAAAGTCACTGCCCCGGGTGGGGTTCAGAAAGTCACTGCCCCGGGTGGGGTTCAGAAAGTCACTGCCCCGGGTGGGGTTCAGAAAGTCTCAGCCCCGGGTGGGGTTCAGAGAGTCTCAGCCTCGAGTAAGGTCAATAGTGACCAGGTCCTAGCAAAGCACTCCAGTCAGTCAGATGAAAAGGAAACAGATCCTGACTCTGATATTTCAACATCCATAACCTTTGATGGGGACTTCGCCCAATTTATGGCGCTTTTCAAACACTATTACACTATTATGTTGTCTAGACCATTTCTGGGCATCACTTCAGAAAACCTTGGGCTCTATCTGATTTATTCTTTTAGAGGAGAGCCTTCTGAGTGGGCGACCAGCCTAATGAAAGCTGAAGATCCCATTCTTCAGGATCCCCAAGCATTCTGTGATGCAATTGTTAAAAGATACGGTTCCAAAGAAATTGGTTCAGGTTCCTCTAAGTCACCCGTCTTGTCTGCTGAGAGTCCACCAAATACTGTAAACTCGGCACAAGAGTCCCAGCCCGTTGCTTTGACTGCAGGATGTGCTTTTTTGACTTCTTCTTCTAATAATAGTACGTTACCAGAAAGTTCAGCTCCCAAGGGTAAGAGACCTGTCTCTGATTTGAACGCAGCCTTGCTGGGTGGTACCATCAGTTCAGACAATGTTTGGGGAATTACCTTGGTCAGACCTAAAGAGCTTTGTAAAAAGAAGAAGAAGAAAAAGAAATAATTTTTGACTCTTGCCTTGATAAAAAAAAAAAAGAGAGATTTTTTTTTTTTCCTTGTCTTGTGTCCAGTGGCCACCATCAAGGGGAGGGCACTGTTACAAGTTGTTGCTACAGCTTGTTTTTTGTTTTCTTGTCTGTTAGACCAGTGTGTCAGGTTTTTTTTTTTTTTTTTGTATCTCTTGTTCTGGATAGTCTGAATATTGGGGTCTTTTGACCCCTCCTCAAGGGGGGGGTAATGTTATGAGCCACGGCTGTGGCTCATTCCTGTTTTGCATTTTTGTTAGGTATTTCATGTTATACTTCTGTTTATGTTCCCCGTGGGTGTTATGGGGTGCTCGGAGCTCACCCTTAAGGAGGGGATACTGTTATGAACCACAGGTAGTGGTTCATTTCTATTTTATGTTTATTTAGTTGTCTTGCATGCCAGGATTTCCTGTTGCTCTGTTTTAGTATGCTCTTGTCTGCTGCCGCTGGTTAGTCTGTGTAATTGCAGCTTGTTCCATGTGTTCAGCCTCACCTGGCTGCTAATTGCATCTTGTCAGTTGGAATCATGCAATAGGCCAGCTGCTCTGGATTATTAATTAGGCCTCTCTGTTATATGCTGGCCGATTGCAGTTCACAGACGCTGGTGATATTTCTGGGTTTTCAGTCTGCTTTAGTTCTGAGCTTGGTTCCTGCTAGTTCCTGAGCTTCCTGTTTGCCAGTGTCTGCTGCAGAGAGTTTCCAGTCCTGCTCATCCGGTTGTTCCTGTCCTCAGAGATCCTGTACTCGGAAGTTTACCATCTGTTCCTGGAGTCTGACCAAGCACCTTTAACATCCTGTGGTGTTTGTGAGTCGCGGCTCAGCCGTGTGTTGCGGCGTGTCCGCTTACTGTTTATTATTTAGTTAATTAGTGTTCTGGAGCTTTTGCGGAGGATTCCGCTCCCACAGATCCACTCTGGTATCCAGCGGTGCTGGATAGGAGTAACGGATCAGTGGATCTTTGGTTGTCCTTTTCCCTGGCGGCTAGTCCGCACATACCTTTGGTTTAAGTTAGTTAGCTTGTAACCCCTGGCCTGGTTGCTTAGTCAGAGGGCCCCTTGTTATCACCCTGTCTCGGATTTCCCTTTGTCTCCCATTAAGACCTGCGGGGGCATCGGGGTTGGGCAGACATAATCCGCCCTTCGAACGCGGCTGCCATGGGCTCAAGCAACCATAGTCTCGCAAGGGATTTCTGATAACACGGGCGAGACAACGGAGTTAGGGCGCCAGGGGTTACTAGGCTCTCCCGCTCCCACAACCAGCTTATTTTCCTGTACTCAGATCCCTGCCATAAGATCTCCTTCGGTCTGGAGTACAGGAATCATAACAATGAGACTGTAGAATACTGTAGCTGTGGCTTTAAGATGATGCTGAAGAATACTGCAGCTGTGGCTTTAAGATGAGACTAGAAATACTGCAGCTGTGGCTTTAAGATGAGACTGAAGAATACTGCAGCTATGGCTTAAGACAAAACAAATACTGGATATCAATGGTAACACAACTGTAATCCAGACTGGGTAGCAAAAGAGTAGAGTTTTACAGGAACCAAAGTACAAGTGTTACCTTTAGGGAGCTCAGATTCTAAGCTCACACATAGCTGAGTGTGTGACACAAGGAACTGGCAGAGTCTGCAGCTCAAGTCTCCTGACTTATACTTCCTGGTCCTTGCTGATTGGTGAGTAGTGTCAGGTGATTCAGAGAGTCTCAGGTTGGCACAGGATTGGACAGTTCCGAGTCAGATGATCAGACACTGTCACTGTCCACCTTTTTTACACATTACTGCAATAGAGACTCCCATTTCACACATTACGTCAGGCAGAGTCCCCCTTATTACATATAACGGCAGGCAGAGTCCCACCATTTTTACACAGTAGGCAGGCACAATCCCCCTTTATACACATTACGGCAGCAGAGTCCCCCTTTTTACACATTATGGCAGCAGTCCCCCCTTTTTGCACATTAGGCAGGCAGAGCCCGAGAGAAAAAGAGAATGTTAAAGAATTATACTTATCTGTGAGTCTCACATGCCTTGGGTGCTGATGGGGGGAGGTCACAGGCTGTGACACCTCCCCCCACCTGTCAGCACCCCATTCATATGAGAGACACACAGAGTTAGTGGAGACAGTTACTGGCCGGCCAGCTACAATATCACGATCACCCTCCATGGACCTGCCACTGCAAGTATCCCCTCCTCCCAGGTCTGGCTGCCGCTGTTAAGACCCCTCCACCCACCCAGCAACTACTACCGTTAAACACCCCCTCCCCGCAGGACTTGCTTCAGAGCACTCACCCTTCGACGGTCTGAGCTGCTCTTCTTTAGAAATGCGGGTGGCCATGGCAGTGGAAGTCTCCGTGCGGGTGACACACATCCTCAGCGTGACTTTCCCCAGAAGGAGCCGGAGGCGCGTCCTGGCTCTGTGTTTTCAGTGCGCTGCTGGAGTCAAGGGAGGGGGGAAGCACTGCTGCTGCTGCCTGTAAGTATATCAGCAGCGCTGCGTCCAGCAGAGAAGGAGCCGGGTGCAACACTGCTATGATATTAGGTAGTGCTCAGCGTTGCTTCTTGCAGTGGCCAAATGGGGTGGATGCTGATGGCCTGCCCACAGCGCAAATGTGCTGTGGGCAATGCACAATCCGCCCACACCTAGTTACAGCCCTGAGGAAGAACTCCAAACATTGGTTGACTCAATGCCACGTCCCTGTGCTGCTGTCTTGAAAAATAAAGGATACCCAATGAAATACTGATAGGACAGTGACACTATAAGTACACAGGGATTTCCACCTAAGTGTTGTTTTCACTGCATAACTTCCCTTGTAGTGCAAATATTTTACCTCTGTTTATTGTGTTGAATTCAGCATTACATTTCCTTTCATTTGATATATGAAACATTGCACTGCATGAAGTGTAACAGTTTTTTTAAGCATTCGAAGTTGAAAAACATTACAATTTCAAAAAGTGTCCGCAATTTCGTCCACCACTGTATATATATATATATATATATATATATATATATATATATATATTTATTGTAACAAGCGACCTTCCACCAGACAAGACGCTGACACAGTTGTATGTAAGAAATGCAGTCTGTTTACTTCCACAGCAAGCATAGTAAGCAGACTTTTCACAGCAAGTTCACAAACAGCATGTACACAGTCTCAGGCTCCCTGTCTCTAACCCACTGGCCCGCTCTCTATCGCCTGGCCACTTGTTGGCATCAGGAGCCTGAGCCCTTGCCCTAACGAGCTTTATAAAAGTGTGGCACTGGTGTACCTGATTGCTGGGAGCACTTGCCTGATTGCTGGGAGCATATATATATATATATATATATATATATATATATAATACACACATTTATGGACCACTGCGAGAATATAAAAATTAAAAAATTAAAATTTGGACACAAATCCTCTTTATACCACATTCATGCACTTAACTTGAGAGCTCGTTGTTCTTCAGTTACAGTACCCTTTATTAAATAACACACTTATAATATACTGCCATACTCAGGATTCAAACCTATGACCTGTTGAATTCTAATCAAACACCGTACTAATTGTGATTTTTCATCCTGCATAAAAACTATGAGAACTATATGAAGCTACTGGTACTTTGTAAAAAAATAATCAGCATTGCAGTTGAGCAGATCTACATAGTGTGCAGTCACCCATCCAATCTCTTGCAGCCACACACTACATAGATCTGCTCAGCCGCATTGCTGATCATATTTTCACAAAGTACAAGGTACAAGTACAATGCTTCAAATAGTTAGAATTCTCTAGCTTAGAATTATCTACCTTTCTATTCAAGGGCAGATAGCTCAATGAATAGATTGTCTGACTGCAATGCCACAGGCGATTGGTTTGAGTCCTGGGTATATCAGTATCTGGAAATGTAATAAAGTAAAGTGTGACTGAATAACAAAGAAATCTCAAGCTGAGTTCATGAATGTTGTATAGGTATTAGCAATGGAAGGGGTAGGAGACAGGTGTAGTCAGGATATGCTGGGCTTCAAAAAGGGGGGGAAGCTGCACTAGAAAGTAATTAAAACAGATAATTGACAAGTGCCACCTACAGCGACCCCTACCCTGCAAGCACTATGTGCTGTGCCCCCTCTGCACACAGTTATGGCCTTGTACAGTTATGCACATGCACACATAGTCACATATATGCATACAGTCACATACATACATACATACATACATACATACATACATACATACATACATAGTTACCTGCATACATACAGGCACACTTATTCACACACACACATGCAGCCATACATGAATACACACAAACATAAACACACACAGCCAGACACTTATACACATACACCAGGGACATGTGGTGAGGTACGTGTCTCAGGAGGCACTGGCTAGTACCAGAGCCAGATTTACACACAATATATGAGCCCATGGGTTCATGTGGGCATTACACAGGTCCAGCTGTATATATTGCTGGAAATATGGTGAGTTGTGCGTTAACCAATTAGCTGGTAGAGCATGCTGGGACTCGTAATTTGACCACAGCTCGAGATCCACCGTTTGGCCAGGCCTTGTTTAGATAATTTTCCTTGAATCAACATTTTATGTATTTTCATTGCATCAGCATTTTATGTAATTTTTTCACCTCCTTCTTTTTACTCTTCTTTTCAGTGGTATCTTGGTTCATCATATTCTCGAGATCCGAGCGAAGAAATTCTATTTGCAGGTCACTTTGTTACTCACCCAGTTGTCAAGGATTTTAATGAGCTAATTAATGAACCAGGGAATGGATCAAACTGTAGCTTTTTGTGTTCTATAATTAAATCTGGTGATGTCATTTCACTTTCTAAATCAGATAGTTATTTACTAATATTACTCAAAGGTGCAAACTTGCTGTAACACCATAACAACTGATCATATGCTAGCTTTACTCTGTCTACTGCAAGTTAGACTATCAAAGCAGTAGAGATGTCCGCAGACTCCTGGGCTTTAGTTTGCCAAAACCACTTTCAGTGTTTTTGTTTTTCTGGTTTTGGCAAAACCACCCTTACGTGTTTTGGTTTTAGATCTGGGTTTTTAAAGAATAATTGGTGAATACAGCTAAAATCATTTGATTTGCTCGTACAGTATTATTAACCTCAATTACATTAAATTCCAGTAATTTTAAGTCAATTTTGAACACCTCACAATATTGTTCACCAATATTGGCTAAAGGCCGGATGGCTAAGCAACAGAGCAGCGGTACAAACACACGGCAGCAATTTTTGTTTAACAATGTGTAGCAAATTAGTAATGTATTAGCAACAATATATATATATAGCGCTGCTGTGCCAAGGTGAAAATATTTATCAAAACAATACAACAGGAATGTACTTTTAAAATATTTATTAAACAATCACATTATACTCGTCCGGTGTTTAAAATCAATTAAAAAATATAGTATATATATAAACACTCCTATATATCTATAACTAGGTGCTTCATCGCGCCCTACGGGCGCTCTTTACACCGTCGCAAGGGGCTACGCCCCCTTAACCCTTGCATACCTTTCTGGGGTTCAATATTTGTATTATATGGAGTATTAACTGCATTTCTTTGTTAGTGGTTAAATATTGCACAATGAAAGGGCGTGCGATGGTGAAGGAGGCGCAGCCCCTTGCGACGGCGTGAACAGCACCTGCAGGGCACGATGTACAGAATGTAGCGGGTGCGGGGGGGACTGCGGATGGGGGAGGGTGTCTGTAGATGCTGCGGGTGGAGGGGGGGGCTGAAGCGGGGGGGCCCCGGATGGGGAAGGGTCAGGAGGTGCTGCGGGTGGGGGAGGGGCAGAGGAGTGGGGGCTGCAGATGGGGGAGGGGTCCAGAGGCACTGTAGGTGGGGGAGTGGCAGGGGTGCCACGGGTGGGAGGGGGGCAGGTGCGGGGATGTTGCGGATTGGTGAAGGGTTCCGTAGGTGCTGTGGGATGGGAAGGGGTGGGGGTGCCAGGGGTGGGGTAGGGGGTCTGGGGGCACCGTGGGTAGGGGAGGGGCAGGTATGGGTGGTGGGGCGGATTGGAAAGGGTGTCCGGAGGCGCGTCAGGTGCGGGGGTGCCATGGGTGGGGGAGGGGGGGTGAGGGGGGGACAGCAGATGCTGCGGGTGGAGGGGGGCAGGTGTGGGGGGAGACATATATGGGGGGTGGATGGTGGAGGGGGTCTGGAGGTGCTGTGGGTGGTGGAGGGGCATAGGAGTGGGAGCCACGGGTGGTGTAGGAGGTCTGGAGGCACAGTGTGTGGGGGAGGGGTGGAGTGCCGCATGTGGTGGAGGGGAAGGTGCGGAGGTGTGGTGCATTAAGGGGGGGTCTGGAGGCGCTGCGGGTACTGTACCTGCCAAAAAGGTAGTTGGAGGGCATGCAGTAACATGGCCAGGACAGGAGTGACAGGGTCAGAACAGGAGTGACGGGGCCAGGACAGGGGTGACAGTGTCAGAACAGGGGTGACGGGGCCAGGACAGGGGTGACGGGGCCAGGGCAGGGGTGACGGGGCCAGGACAGGGGTGACGGGGCCAGGACAGGGGTGACGGGGCAAGGACAGAGGTGACGGGGCCAGGACAGGGGCGACGGGGCTAGGACAGAAATGACAGGGACAGGATAGGGGTGACAGGGCCAGGGTAGGGGCGACAGGACCAGGACAGGGGTGACAGGGCCAGCATAAGGGTGAAAGGGCCAGGATAAGGGTGACAGGGCAAGGCCAGGGGTGACAGACAGATGTGTCTTACCGGAGTCACTGCTGCTGGCTGCTGCTGTTCCACTCCAACCTGTTGGGATCTGCTGCTGATGGAGACTTGGCGTGGCTGACTCTCTCAGGCTGGAGTCCTGCTTCCTCTGCCCGTCAGCATCCCTCCCCCCTCTCAGTCACACACCGCAGACCTCGCGCAGCTGCCAGGCACTGTGGTAAGCGGAGACTGGGAGTGACTGGTTAGCCCCCAGGAGATGCTACGACTGGAGGGAGGAGGGGGTCATAGCATGCACGCGGCGCGGACCTCGCGGCTGCCGGGCACTGTGGTAAGGGGAGACTGGGAGTGACTGGTTAGCTCCCAGGAGACGCTGCGGCTGAAGGGAGGAGGGGGTCGGATCCTGCAAGCAGCTCGGACTTCTGCAGCGCTACCCGCTGGCTAAAGTGTGTGAAGGAGCTAGGCGCACCTCACTGCGTGCGGCAGCGCTGCAGCTAGCGGTGGGGTTTCCGGGGCTGGAGATAACAGGCAGTACGGAAACTGCACAGCGGCAGGTGCCCTACAAAACTGCAGCTAAGAAGCGTGGAGTGTGCTAGAAAGTGACGCTCTTCCGCGCCAGAGAGACCCTGCTGAGTATACTGATGTGGGGGGTCAAGCACACAGTGAGCCGGTGCCCGTGTGTCTGTACGGCATACCCCCTCACATACCCCCATACCTCCCAACTGTCCCGGGATTCCGGCAGCAGAGCCAGATTAAGGGGGGGGGGCAGGGGGTATGTACCATGGGCCCCACAGTTTTAGGGGGCCCCCCGGCTGGAGTAGCTCTGTCCCAGCTCAGAAGCTCCCCCGTCCTGCCAGCAACAGCGGCAGCATTGAGCTACAGTCAGCACACGCTGCTGCGTGTTGGCAGGTCTGTGGTCTTGCAGGGAGGCAGCAGTCTCCCTGCTTTCTTCTGCCTGTGCGGGTGTGTAGGGGGGAGCGACCACCTCCTCTGGATTTAGCCCTAGCTGAGGGGCCAAAATTCCATATAAAAAAAAATCCCGGAATTTGCATAAGGGGGCGTGACCACGCGTCCCCGCTATTAGACCACGCTCCCAACCCCACAGCAGGCACAGCAATGAGATAGGGCTCCCCTGTCTCAAGTGCCCTGGGCCCCCCGGACTCATAATCCGCCCCTGGAGGCATGCCAGCAGCTCACAGAGCGCTGGGCATGCCCCCTCACTGTCGAAAACGGGGGCCCTCCCGTGAAGCCACGTCCCCTTTTGTTTGCCATGCCCCCTTTTCGCCATGCATGTGTCCCTCCTTCTGCCTGAAGAAAACTGGGAGGTATGCACCCCTGTCTGTGCCATGGCCATACTGTCTGCTTCTGCTCCTAGTCTCCTATAGATTTGCCCAGATCTGTGACTCATTTGACTAACTCCGCCCAGTGTTGTGACTCCGCCCAGCGTTAGCAAATGAGTCACAAAGTCACAGATCTGGGCTATTATATAGGAGATAATTATCACAGTAGTGGACTATTGTGCAATGAACACTATAGGCTTATTAGCAGATGATAATATAGGCTTTAAGAAACATCCATCAATTGGAACTATTTCTTGGCAGACAATCAAAGTTCAAAGTTCCGTTTAGAGCTCATGAATTACGTTATGCTCCAAAGTGCTAGATTTCCATAATTTTAGTAGACCGGCTTTCAGGTGTAAGATTTAAAAACCTGTTTCCGCTGTTACCAATTATTGACTTTGTCCATCAGTCAGCATAGACTTTAATATTTGTAAGGTGCAAATGAAAGTCCCATACAAGCGCTCCAATATGTATGGAGATTTTCAAGGGCAGACTCCGGTTATCTTTCACCCATAATCAGAATATGCACGGTGACTGGTCTCCTTGCTCCACTAGTAGCTACTCGTTCCAGGGATCACAATAGGCTGCATGCACCAAGTCTCAGACAGTCCCTCTTAACGCGTTTCTCCACTTAATAAGCACTCAGCGGCTTCCACAGAAGAATGATACATCCCCATTTCACGGGGTTTAAATAGACCGGGGAATTAGCACTCATGCCGGTTCCCTTACTGCAAACACGCATTCATGTGCGTTCCAACTGCGCCTCACAGTCCAGGTGTAGATTGATCCTATAATCAGAGCCTATTGCACATCCTTAGTCCACACATATAATATTAATTAGTAATTAGTTAGTAGTACCTCTGCTAAAGATCACATTTTCCATTTAATATTATATAATATGGTGTCTCTTTCTATCGACTAAACAGAGCATAATATCAGAGATAATTATTAAATAATATTATTAAATAATATCTAACCTAAACATAAATCAATAAACACAAATACAAATAGGTATACATATATGCATATATAGAAGGGGAAATATACACACACACACACACACACACACACACACACACACACGTACCTCAGAGAGAAAGCAGCATAACATTACCTCTTAGGTATCTATATCTCACAGAATTGGACAGCATTACAATACCAAATTATTACCACATTTATAGGAGTCATAGTAATCTTCACTCCGATTATTTTAATATATTATAAAATGACATAAGTGGGGTTATGTATGATTGTAATTGTAATTTTATAATATATTAAAATAATCGGATGAAGATTCCACATGAATGCGCGTGTGCAGTAAGGGAACCGGGATGAGTGTTAATTCCCTGGCCTATGTATCATTCTTCTGAGGAAGCCACTGAGTGCTTATCAAGCGGAGAAATGCATTAAGAGGGACTGTCGGAGACTTGGTGCATGCAGCCTATTGTGATCCCTGGAATGAGTGGCTACTAGTGGAGCGAGGAGACCCGTCACCGTGCATATTCTGATTATGGGTGAGAGATAACCAGAGTCTGCCCTTGAAAATCTCCATACATATTGGAGCGCTTGTGTGGGACTTTCATTTGCACCTTACAAATATGAAAGTCTATGCTGACTGATGGACAAAGTCAATAATTGGTAACAGCGGAAACAGGTTTTTAAATCTTAAGCCTGAAAGCTGGTCTACTAAAGATATGGAAATCTAGCACTTTGGAGTATAACGTAATTCATGAGCTCTAAACGGAACTTTGAACTTTGATTGTCGGCCAAGAAATAGTTCCAATTGATGGATGTTTCTTAAAGCCTATATTATCATCTGCTAATAAGCCTATAGTTTTAATTGCACAATAGTCCACTACTGTGATACTTATTATAGATATATAGGAGTGTCTATACTATATTTTTTAATTGATTTTAAACACCGGCCGAGTGTAATGTGATTGTTTAATAAATATTTTAAAAGTACATTCCTGTTGTTTTGATAAATATTTTCACCTCGGCACAGCAGCGCTATATATATATATATTGTTGTTTGTTTCCATGTGAGTTAAGTGGTCCCCTCTATATGGCAGCATCTGTTACAGGGTGATGTTTATCTAATTACAGTGTATCTTGCTAATTAGTGGCCAGCGCCTGGTGACTTGTCTTAATTGACTGGTGAAAAATATATATCTTTTTCTTTGCTTGGTAGTAATGTATTAGAGCAATAATCAATAAAAATAGTTGTCTATACAAAAAAGACAGTTACCATTGCCCACAAAAATACAACCCATAAGGAAAAGTGGTGCATGATGGAATTGTCCAAAATCACCCTTTTGTTGTATGTTAAAAAGGACATGCACAGTTTAACAAATTAAGCACTTCAGCAACAAGGACTGCCTCTTCTGTGACTGATGTGCTTGGTTTGTTATGGCCCCAACGAAACAAGCTACCAATGGGCTTAATATTATATAACAAGTATACAATTAACAGGCGCTGAAAATGAGTGGTATCTCTAGCTGCTGTAAAAAGGAGAGGGTCAGTCCCCTTAATGGAAACAAAATGGATAATATGACAAAATACAGCGCTATATGGAGATGACACTGTAAAGACCAACACGCTGTGTTCCATACTGCAGGACTCAAATACAGCATCCATACTGCAGGACTCAAATTCAGGACGACCCATCCGCTGCTAAAAGTGAACCAGGATCCTTTATCTTTTATGGTCCCGTAAGCTACCATCTATCAGGATTCTCCTAATTGGAACACAGCGTGTTGGTCTTTTCAGTGTCATCTCCACAGACTGTGAACCAGAATCCATCCATTAAGGACCACAATTCTGGATCCTTGCATTGGAACACAGGTTGCGCGAAATTATTACATCAGTCCTGTCTTTGGCCATAGACTTTATGTCCTAAATACTAAATGTACTCTATTGCTGCCTAAGGAGTATATTTTACGTCCAATTGGTCTGTAATTGACTGAGTGAGATACTAATATCAATAATATTTTTTTTCTTAATTATTGCTCAGTGTTTTAACACTTTTTAGTCATTAAATTTATTTTATTATAGCATCTTGTTTATAGCGCTGTATTTTGTCATATTATCCATTTTGTTACCAATGGGCTTAAGGCAGCTAACAATGTTATATTTAAAAAATAAGGTATTGCGCTGACTCACTGGTGGAGAAATAACTTACTAATATTTCCCTTCTTAGGGGTATTTTAATAGTAATACTGCTGCTGCTACCCAAAGTGAGGGATGTTTTGCGCCCCTCGTAATTATGATAGAAACAAGAAAACAAACAAAGTGGGAGCGCTGCTAGTAATGCTAAAAAATACAACCTTCTTTACTCATATAATTAATACTCATTAGCGGTGTTGATAATAAAATGACCTTTAATTATTACCATAACAAAAAGGGGGGAGAGAAAAAAAAAAAAAAAAAAGAAATACAAAAGAAAAACAATATTAATAACACCAATGATAAAATGTATTGCTGAGATGGAATACCAGATCAGAGATATTTTATCTGATTCAAATGAAACATATAAAAATCCTGTGCAGGCTATAATAGTATTGCACAATGCCCTTGCTTAATAGCGTAGTCTCATAGGGTAATTCAGAGAGTTATTTGTTGCTGGCCAAAAGAAACATTGTTTCATTTTTGCATGAAGATATTGATACTTAGATAAAGCTTCATCCACATATAACACAATGTAGCAGTGTGGATCCAGCTGAATGCAATGTCCTTTATAGAAATAAGGATCCCTTGATCACACAGTCTCTATATTGAGATTACCTGAGTTCCACGGCACTGGTGCTGTTCCTCTATTTGTCTCCTACTGGACCTGCCAGCGTTTTGCAACAATGGAGGAGGATTTTTGTCCGTGCGTGCTTCGTGGTCCCGTTCTCTTCACTGACGTCAGTACTGTGTGCTGGTGATGTGCACAGCGGCACTCCGGTGATCTCTTGTGCTAACAATGTTGTTATGTTAATCATCTTTGCAGTTGGAAGATGTCATTCTCCTCATCCAATTCCTCACCCTCATCAATGTTAATATCATCATCATCATCATCATCACCACCACACAATAGTAGCTAATCCCCACTGGAATCCACCATTACAGCAGTTTCTGTACTTTGATGTAATTGGCGGGAAGGGTCTGTAGCTTATTTTTTTGAATATCAACCTTTCCACATTTTTAGGAAGAAGACTTTTACATTGATCGCTCACAAGGTTCCTGGCTATGCTAAATTCTCTTACTGAGTGCACACTGGAGGGTGGGCAGTTTAAGTAAAGCAAAACTGCCACAACATTTTTAAGTTTGGGGGAGCAAGATATAATTTTTTTTTTGGCACCCCGTTATTGCTGATTGTTGTCCAGGATCAGCTGGGCATACCCGCCACACCATCTATCTATTAAGCTAGGGATGGGCTGCTGCGAGGGGAGGGGTGGAAAAAGGCCCTTCCCATTCTACCACCTATGTTACTTTGTGCAAGAGGCTTCAAATTGTTTTTTTTTCTCCCAATATTTAAATGGACTGCCTGACATGCTAATTTGTAAATTGGCATTAAAATAATCCCCCACAATTCTAATGGCTGAATTGGAACAACACACACAAGTTTTAATCTCCAGCTTATCGGGGAAAATTGGATAGCCCCCAGCGAACCAATTAGGTGCGCTAAATTACACTAGCTAATTGGATACCCCCATAATCTGATTCACAGCAGTGCTGCAGCCCACAGAACTACATTGACACAGCGGCAGCAGTGATGCTCCTCACAGCGCTTCACAATCTGATACCGTCACAGTAGTGCTGCAGACCACAGCCCTTCACTGACACAGTCATAGCAGTGCTGCACCTCAAAACCCTTCACAGTCTGATACAGTCACCATAGGTGTGCACAGCACATTTTATTAGGGGGTGCACCGTCGGAGGGGTATGTCTAGCACCGCCTTTTGGGTATGTCTAGGACCATCTATTGACGGTCAACGCAATATAAAATATCCAACCTTGTACCAATCCTAATAAAGCAGATACATTGTCAGATGTTGTGGTGTGTACCAAACAAACACCCCTGATGGCACTCACTGCAATTACACTGCTCCTCCTCAGCCTGGTCTGGCTCCCCCTCTCTTTCCCCTGCAAGCTGCAGCAGCTTACTTACAAGTCAGTCACTCACTGACAGTCACAGATTAGTACTGCTGCTGCTGCTGGAAAAACGAGTGACGTGTCAATGCTGCTGCCGACCGCCTGCCAGTACTGAATTTGTCTTCCTAAGAGAAACGCTGGCTGTATGCTGCTCCTCATCTGTGGCTGATGTTGGCATAGCATAGAAGGAGAGAGGAGGGCATGTGGTGGGTGGGCGTGCGAGCAGCATGACGTAATCACATCACGCAGTTTTTGTACATGGAGGTGGAGTCGGGAGTTTGAAAGCCAGTTGCAGTGGCACCCTTGATTAACCCAGGCGTCCGGTCAGTAATGCAGTCCTGACAGGGTGCAGTGCAGAGGGGACAGTGATCAGCCTGCTCGCTGCATCAGGCATGTGAGATCGGTGTGCCAGACATTACGGGGTGCCTGTGCGCACCAGGCACCCCCCCTGCGCACACCTATGACAGTCACTGTAGTGCTGCAGCCCACAGCCATTCACTGACACAGTCACAGCAGTGCTGCACCTTACAGCCGTTCATAGTCTGACACAGTCACAGTAGTGCCACAGAACTTGCTGCAGCCCAAAGCCCTTTACTGATACAGTCACAGTGCTGCAACCCACAGCTCCACACACTAACCCTCCTGCATCCTGTGTGAAATGGCACATGAATCACAGAGGGAGGGGCTTCTATCGAATCCGAAACATGTTGATCCGATGATGGGAAGATTATGATTTTCCTCTTTTTGAAATCTGAGTGAGAATGCTGATTATTTTACAGGACAGAGAGCTATACCTTATTTCACCAAAGTTCAAGCCGCTGCGGCCGCTGTATTTAACCTTTCACCTTTGTACTGTTTACACACCTTACGTACACAAGATCGTACCGAGTACGTACTCTGCGTACCTATGCCAAATGGGCGTAGTAACTATACAGTTTGCGTACACAGGCCTACACGCTGTTAGCACAATGCAGCAGCCCGAGTGGCTGTAAATACACTTTAAACCTTAGCAAGGAAATGGGACACGACACCAATTGTATTTCAAAACTATGTTGAGGTCCAACCCACCAGCGGTTATTTTACTAGCAGGGGGGTACAAGAATAATACAATACAATAAGAGAAAAAGGCTACAGTCAATGGTACATACGTTTGTTCGCCTGCGCTTCCCGGTCCGGTCCTCAATCATCAAGGTAGATGATCTTCAGAGATTGTGTGTGACCGGGCCTGCAGCTGGCTTTTTATACATTTGTCCAAAACCTAACACAATGGAAACGGTAATATCTTTGTCTATTGGACACTGGGATGGTCATTTACAGTACAGGAGAGGTCATAGGTCGGTTTGAATAGGTGGGCGATGTCTGATCCAGGTGTACTTGCAGATGTTCTCCACTGGGTTCCCGCCGAATATCAGGAGTACAGTAAATACAGTTGATATTAATATTCTGCTCCTGCGCATAACTATTCGCAGGAGCGTGCAATCTTCTGCAAACTAACACCGGAATATTGCTCTTAAAATACCCTACAGCTGGATACCAAACACCACCGTTTAACCTAATTCTGTCCCCTCCTATCCTGTAAAGGTGAATCCCTTTGTTATTATACCCTTTAAGCAAGTTTAACTCGCTGGTGTGGTGCATGTAGACTATGTGTAAATCGTGCACTATGTGGATTAAATATGTAATGTGTTTTTATGGCTTTTCCATGCGATTACAAATACAACCGTAATTACTCATACCATGCGCTAATAAGCAGGAACGATCATATGCAACTTACGAGTATGCACACGCACGGCAGAACAAGTACGCGCACGGAGGCCATCTGTGTGTAGTTTGTACGTGATGTGTGTTCTGAAATATTTTCAACTTCGACAGTCCACCCTTTGGCAGTCATCAATAACTGCCACACTCTACTGCTAAACAGAAAATATTATCTACACAATATATACAAGTTTGGATGATCAGGGAGAGCTGCAGGTGGGAAATGTATAACCTAGTAGGATAGTAAAAGCATGTGTGTATGAATCAATGTCTGAGGGGTATGTATCATTGTGCCGTATATGTTCCAAGTAAGCGTTGAGGTATTGCGAAGTATACATTAAATCCTTCTCATCCAATATCAAGGGTCTGTAAATGGGCAAACAAAGACTACCGAGCTCTTTTCGGCTTCTTATTCCAACAAATGGGGAGCACATTTAGTTGATGATGCATGGAGGGGGAACATATGTGAGTACTGGTATATGTGGATAACACCTGTCGACTATGTGTGCCATTAACTGGAGGTTGCAGATATGAAGATAAGACATATATAAAATACATTCACATAAACATTTGGGTGGGGCTGATGTCTTTTCTGGTTGGAAGTTTCTGGGTAAAGGGGGAAACAGAGAAAAATGGTGAAAGAAACAGGTCATGAAATTCATTTGCAATCCTTATCATAACACTGTCTCTATAAATGGATCATAAACCAAATCTGCTGCTGCAACAATGCCCTCGCTCCTTAGACTCATCAAATTTGGGCTGTGCTTGCACCATGTCAGAATTCGAACACACCTAAATATCAAGCCAATAATTATGACGACACCCAAGATACAAAGGAGAAACTTTCCTACACTTGCAATTACATTCTGTACCCACTCTCCTAATCCAGAAAACCATTTGAGTGGGTTTAACCATGAGACCCAGCTGGTCAATTCATTACCCACAGCCGTCAAGGTAAGATTGTGTCTCCTCTGGAACTCCCACTTCAACTGTAAGATCTCATCCATCTTTTGATCGATGATTTCCGTGGGGTCGTCAGTGCTGTTCGTGATATATGTACAGCACTTCACGCCATACTGAGTTGCCAAAGTGACACAGTACCCACCCGTCACAGCCGTTACATAATTAAGGACCATCCTGTGCTGGACCAACTTCATTTTGTAGGCTTGTAACTCCCTGCCTGTATACCTAAAGGTGTCATCATACATCTCAGTGATATTATCTATCAAGTTTGCAAGCGCATGGATGTACCTAAAATGTATAATTCCTCTGGCAGTACGGGTGATATCTAATGCGAGATGAATTTGAATCCCGGTGGATTCATGGATCAAATCAGAGGCTGCGTGCTCTGCCCTATCTATGATGTGTTCATAGTGGGTATGAGTATAAGGAGTCTGAGCATTGCGGTGAATGTCTTTCATCTTATCGTGCTCTAAGGTCATGACCTCTGGTAGTACCCTTCCAATGTAACACAATCCCTCAGAGCTCGGAGTGAGCCACTTGTACGCTTTCCTCCCACATATGAAATAGGCATCATCTGGGAGAACACAGGGGACAGAATGTAATAACACTATATTGCAAATTTTCCAGGTAAAGAAACCAATCCCCAGTTCTCTCATCTGCTCAGTACAAGTATCAGGATTGATGATGTTGGCACAATACCCCGGCGATACTTTTCCAACCCACATGGTCTTGCTCCCACGTGTATACCTATACCGAAAATACCTCCCACTGTTGGCTATCTTGCGTACAAGTTCAGAGTCAATAGGAATCCTATCAGCTCTGTGTGAGAAGGTCATTGTCTCGTTATTCCAGGTTACTTCCCAATTTCCGGGTTTTCAAAAATTGGAGATATTAAAACAGATGAGTGATCTATCTACACCATCCTGGTGGAGCTTCAAGCTAGGGGGCCCAGATATATTGAATTTCTTGTCCACCGGTGTCCCACCCCGTAATTCAAGTACTTCATCTAACATTAAAGGATATGGCACTAATCCCGACTTACTCTATCCTTGAGGTACTTGGGAGCACACCCAACATTCTGTCTGGTTTAAGACCTTACCCACTAATGAGTGGTAATCACTCAACGGATGTCGGTCCATGTCGATATTAAAATTGGACTGACATCTCTGGATGCACCCATCTTCGACTATGTTCTCGCAATATCTACAAATACAATATTCGTCAGACAATAACCCCTCACATTGCCTCCGAGCTCCGTGACTACCAGAGCGCTTACTGATACCAGCCTTTACTTGAGTGATGTGCTGCTCCTGAGATCCTACAAATTCGTACTCGTCATCAGAACCAATTCCAGATCCTTGCTCGACTTCTCTGGGACCCTCACCAAAACAAATTGTCCTGATCAAAAACAAAATTACTAAAAGAACCTGAAACGCAGTCTCTTGTGATAGATCCATTTCGTTAGGGGAAAGAAGGAAAATAAGGAGGAGAAAAGGAAAATGCAGGGGGGGGGGGGTGAAAAAAGAACCTGGTGTGACAACCGTCCTTGATCTTGTTGCTCTCCGCGCTCGGGTGCCGTTCAACAGTCCTGCCTCTCAACTTTGTCGGAACCAACACTCTAGTGATACGAGGTTCTCTTCACCTTGCTCTTTGTCACAAGTTTTTTCCGGGTCAGCGACCTTCTTGCAGTGGGACGAGTGGACCCAAGTCTCTCTTTCGGCGACCTTTAGTGCTGTTGTGCTGGTTAACAAGACTTGGTATGGTCCTTCCCACCTGTCTATGAGGCAACCTGAGCGTAAGAAATTTCGAATCATCACATAATCCCCAGGCTCAATGTCATGACAATTACTGTTCGGTAGATCAGGAATCACCAGCTTTAAATTTCTTTGTTGATTTCTCAGCTGCTGGCTCATCCTAACCAAATATTTCACAGTTATTTCATTATTGCATTTCAAATCATCCTGGGAGTCTATCATTACATGAGGTTGTCGACCAAAAAGAATTTCAAAGGGTGATAAGTTAAGCGGTGACCTGGGAGTGGTTCTGATGCTGTACAACACTAGTGGCAAAGCTTCTGGCCACAGCAATCCGGTTTCAGCCATCACCTTGCTCAGCTTGTTCTTAATAGTGCTATTCATTCTCTCCACCGTTGCACTCGCCTGTGGCCGGTACGGAGTATGTAGCTTGCTATTAATTCCCATCAGTTTAAACATGACCTGAAAGACTTCACCTGTAAAGTGGGTACCCCTATCACTTTCAATCATTCTAGGAATACCATTCCTGCACACAAATTCCTGCACAATTTTCTTTGCAGTGAACGTGGCAGTATTTCTGGTAGCGGGGAACGCTTCTACCCAGTTGGAAAACACATCAGTACATACTAACACATATTTAAAATTCCTACAGGGTGGTAACTGTATGAAGTCAATTTGTATTACCTGAAAAGGTCCATCTGTAGGAGGGATATGGGATGGCTCTGTTGGTATTGTCTTACCAATATTCTTCCTCAAGCAAATAAGACATGTCATTGCTTTCATGAGAAGAGAATCCTGGTGCACTCCAGTAGGCTCTTACCAGCTTGCACATACCCTCTTTGCCCAGATGAGTCAGACCGTGTGCCGCTTCAGCTAAACTTGGAAGATATGCTCTGGGGGCCACTGGCTTACCGTGTCTACCTGTCCAAAGTCCTGAGGACTACTGACCATACCCCTTCACCTTCCAGACCATCTTTTCCTGTAGGGAACACAAATTTTGCATTTTGATTAACTGTTGTGTATTGACTGTTTCAAATGTCATCAGTGATGTGATGTTCGTTTGTATGGTTGTGCTTGCTGCTGATTTTACCGGCTGTTACCAAGTGAGATTGGGTCTTGGTTGTAAGTATGTGCTTTACACTTGATAACAGCCACTCTGTCTGGTTCTTGTATTGCTGTCACGAGCCTTTTGATGTGAGAGGCATGCGCTACAGGTGTGCCAGCTGCCGTCATAAAATTTCTGAGGCTACACAGGGCCCCAAAATCATGCACCACTCCAAAGGCATACCTAGAGTCCGTGTATATATTAGCTGACTTACCTTTGTCCAACTCACATGCTCTGATTAGGGTGACCAGCTCAGCGACTTGTGCTGAGTGTGGTGTGCCAAGGGGTTCAGCTTCTATGATACCTTCGTCATCTACAACTGCATATCGGGTGCATATGTCTCCTGATTCTGTCTGTCTGTTGCAACTACCATCAGTGTAGAAGGTAAAGTCTACTCCTTCCAGTGGGTTGTCACTGATGTCAGGTCTCGCAGTGAAAGTTTGGTTCAGGTATTCCATACAATCATGAGTATCAGTATCTGCACTAAATCCTCCTCCATCATCGTTCTCATCCTCCACCCTTTTTCACAGGGAAGATTGGGCTATTTGCGGTGCTGGATGTCCTGACTAGGATGCCCTGCTGTAGCAGCCGCTCTATGACAGGGTACACTCCTAACTCTGCCTCTGGCTTCAGAGGATATTGAGGGATTTTTTTGAGCTATCCTGCCATCTTTTGCTTGTACTGCTACTGGAGCTACATTCGCCATCAATCCAGTGTCCTGTTCATCTTTGGTCCAAAGGGAACCCGGTATTTGTAAGATCATTTCCTCTACCTGCGATGAACACGTGTCTATAACAGTAGAATGCAACATTAGCCTTTGAGGGGTGTCTAGTATGTCTTGCACTTCTTGAGCATGGTTCTCAGGTATATCCAAGAATACACCCTCAGGAGTACAATATTTGACACACCGCATTTTACACAATAAGTCTCTGCCGAGTATATTATTCGGAGCCGATGCAGCCAGCAGAAAGGAATGTTTTGTCTTCAAGGGCCCTATCGTAATCTCTGCAGGTCTACTCAAAGGGTATTGTTGCACCGTTCCTGTTACTCCCATTGCCGAAATTGTTTTTCCCATGGTTTTTAAAACTGATGTGGAATTCAACACTGACCTGGCCGCTCCTGTATCTACAAGAAAAGGTAATAGTACACCAGCTACATCAACCATGACCTCAGGTTCATTACCAAGGCTAGCAATCAACTTCACTGGCTGCAGACTACAGGTATGGCCCCACCCCTATTGTGTAGTGGGACCCTCCCGCAGCGCATTGGCAGCTACAATATGTGAGGGGGTAGCTGTGAATTTTCGGAGGCCTGCCAGTCTCTCCTTGGTGGGTACCTCCTAGTTTCCCCTCTATGTGGCTCGTAATTTCTTCTATTTGGACCCTGATCCCAATTATGTGAATTGTAATATGGCTCGTATTCCGGTCTAGGGGGTTTGTATACGTTATGTGTCCCCTTTTCCTGCAGTCCCTTGCAAAATGTCCTTCCTTCTTACAATTGTAGCATACTATTACACGTGACTTACCATCAGGGGTCTGGGGTTTTTGGCTGATGTGGTTTTGCTGTAAGAGGCTGTATACTTACCGTCAGGGAGTCCCCTTGCGACTCCCTGTGTTTACTGATATTCCGATCTTGCTCGATTGTGGACTCTCTCAATGCAGCCACCGAGATACCTCTCCAGTTAGGTAGAGAGGTTTGCACCCTTGTCCTTAGTGATTTCTTTAAACCATCCATTAACACCGAGACTGCTACCTCCCTGTGATGTGCATTATCCTTAATGTACTCGATCCCAGCGTATTTAGCTATTTCCTGCAGTGCTCTATGGAAATATTCGGATGCTGTTTCACCTTCCTTTTGTCTTATGGGAGAAGATTTTATTCCATTTAACAACAGTAGGGAAATATACTCCTAATTGCAGATTGATTTGCTTTACGTTCTCCTGATTATACTCATCAGTGAGAGGTATTTCTGCATCTAACTTACAATCCGTTATGAATTTTGTGATGTCAGTATTTGAGGGTAGACACCCCCGTAGCACTGTTCGCCAATCTTTGTTTGTGGGTTCATGGGTGTTACCTAACTCTCTAACAAATTTCTGGCATCTTACTAGATCTTTTCTGGGATCGGGGAATTCTGACATAATTGACCTTAACTCTGCTCGGGACCAGGGACAATGCATGGCAATGTTCCTGATGGGAGTTACTCCCTGAGTGTCAGTTCTCCCGTTGGGAACTGCAATCACCCTGACAGGATTTAATTCAACTACATCATTCTGGCTTGACTCTATAATGCGGGGAGCTATTGTCTCTGCATAGTGTATGGTGCCGTTCTTACCTGTGGACACAACCTCACTCACCCCTCCGCTGGGGGGCCTCGCTACAACCAGGGGCGGATTGGGAACAAAAAGCAGCCCTGGAAAAATTTGTACTAGTGGCCACACATAGGCAGCACCAGAGGTGTAAGGTGTAGCCATGGGCCATGGCAGCAGCACCCTCCCCCCAAAACTTTCCAGATAGTGGGCATGTCCAGCATCAAGGGGGAAGTTAAAAAGAAATAAAATGAAATATTATGAGCACATTATATGATACACCTTCAAAATTTAGGAAACTATATCATTCTTTAAAAATATATATTTTCTTACTTATTACACCAACCGTATCCCAATCACTATTCACTCAATCTTATATGTCAGCCAAGCAGGCAGACAGAGCATACACTAGATCATCTGCAATCACAGGCTAAGTGGCAAAGTCATTTTCATATATGCAAATTATTTAGCATCTTATACATTATGTCTATAAAAAGGACCACATGTCCTCAAACAAAACAGGCCCCACTGGTGCACCGGCCCACCGGGAATCTTCCCTGTGAGCCCTCCGGCCAATCCGCCTCTGGCTACAACCCTTGGTGGTTGAGCCGTGCCCACCTGAATATCCTGTATGGTGGCTGCTAGAGAGAGTGCCGATATCGTGCTGGGCCGTCTTCCTGCTCACAGTCCTGGGAAAAATTTAAAATGGGATACAGCTGGCAAGGGTTAGGGTTAGCACATTTATCAATTACTTTCCTATCCTGTACCAATGAATCATTGCTTGTAGCCAATTTCTCCCCATCAACATATGGTGGTGGTGCGGTCGCCATCACTTTCCCGCTAAGTTTGGAACCTGCTGTGCAAGCCAATTCTCTCTACACATCCCCCTCTTGCTGCCACAAGTTTAAACAATCTGTATGTCTAATCCTTTGTTTTCTGGATTTTATCAGACATATCCTAATCCTTATGTTCTGTAATACATCCGGCTCAAAGTTGCCCATCCTAGGGAATGATACCCTATCTTCCGAAGTCATACGTACCCATTCATTGCAAAAAGCCTCCTTGTGCGAACCATATTTCTCACACATAATAAACCTTGCTGACCCTCTCGGCCGCAATTCTGACCTTCTCGGTCTCAATTCTTCAGCCTGAACCCTAGCTACCAAACGCCCACTGCTTGTGCAATTGGATCCCATCGCGGACTTTTTGCCTGTAAACGCAATCCCCCAAATGCACAACACAATAGACGGTGAAAGACACCTAACGCTTTCACTCACTCCTTCTCCGCTGATGTACCACGACTCACTCCAATAGTGACCACCGCGTACCCAGTGAGGCCCCTACCTGGCTTCTATTCAATGGAAGTTTTAGGAGTGACGTACCTTTTCCAAGTGAATATCTACCGTTGGAGATTTTCCTTAGAGAAACTAGCGAAAACTCCCTTGGAAATTATACACAAATCACGCTTGCATATGCTTTACACGGCGCTAATGATACCGCGGTTTTTAGCAAAAAGTTCGCACAAGGGTATCAAGTTGCATCACGTATCGCACCCACAAACGCACGGTCCAATCTCACAGTGTATAGGTACTTGTTACCTATCTGCTCTACGACCACTGGAGTCGAATATACAAGCTGCGCTCCTCAGCCGGAGCGTAACAAAAAACCTTTGACTTCAATACTACACAATGCACAATTACGCTCCTCTGCAAATCTCCTCACGATTTGCATACTTCAATCTATATTAACGTGAGTCAGCCGCCTCACGCCGCCAAGCCTCCACTTACTTGGTGTACCAACTACGGGATCCCGAATTCCGGGGTTCAAATCCACTCACTTCGCTTTCAGCTCACACAAATACACAGTGTTTTTCTGTAGAGAAAATTTCCACTCTTTCTGATCGGCAGCTTTACCCCAGAGGCAGTACAGTTTAGACAAACATCTTATACTAATCTGCTTTTGAAATCGGATAGTACTGTGCTATTTGTATTTAAGGTATACTAATCCTCCTTTAGTTGAACAACTATCATGTGGTTCTATTATGCGCACGCAACCCTACGTAAGCTTGCGTAATCATGCAACTGTGCGTACCTCTATGCCACATGTGCGGCCTTGCGCCACGTGCACGTTTTTGTATGCTGTCCTCATGTTCCGTACCACGTGTACCGATGTGCTTACGCAATAAAACAAATCACACAACTTCAATAAATGTGAGCAATAAAAACTACTATTGCTCACTAAACACAACCCACGCTTGTTCTGTGTAAACCGTAACGACTAGGCCAGAACTGCGTTTTGCGTTTTTATAATTACTCCCTTAACACACTAATTCAAATTTATCTATATAGCAACCAAATATGTATCCGATATCACACAGATCTAAACTGATCTAAAAATCTATACCTTTTGGCAACAATATGTGAGAGGGTATGCAAAGTATCGGTACCTTTTGTGTACGCTTTTGGCGCCAAAAAAATTATGCATATTTTTAAATATCCTTTTTCCTGTTTACCTCCGGATTCTATCAGCACCTCTGCAGACTAAATAGAGCAGACGCAATCTAACAGCGTAAAATAGGGTTTAAAACATCCAACAACCAGAAAAAGGTTTAGCGTAAAGATGTATTTCCACACTTTGCTGATAAAGTCTGCTATGATCTGCTAGCCCTTGAGTGTGTGAAAAACCGGATCGAGCCCCCAATTGAGAATGCTGATTATTTTACAGCACAGAAAGCTATACCTTATTTCACCAAAGTTCAAGCCACTGCGGCCGCTGTATTTAACCTTTCACCTTTGTACTGTTTACACACCTTACGTACACAAGATCGTACCGAGTACGCACTCTGCGTACCTACGCCAAACGGGCGTAGTAACTGCACAGTTTGCGTACACAGGCCTACACGCTGTTAGCACAATGCAGCAGCCCGAGTGGCTGTAAATACACTTTAAACCTTAGCAAGGAAATGGGACACGACACCAATTGTATTTCAAAACTATGTTGAGGTCCAACCCACCAACGGTTATTTTACTAGCAGGGGGGTACAAGAATAATACAATACAATAAGAGAAAAAGGCTACAGTCAATGGTACATACGTTTGTTCGCCTGCGCTTACCGGTCCGGTCCTCAATCATCAAGGTAGATGATATTCAGAGATTGTGTGTGACCGGGCCTGCAGCTGGCTTTTTATACATTTGTCCAAAACCTAACACAATGGAAACGGTAATATCTTTGTCTATTGGACACTGGGATGGTCATTTACAGTACAGGAGAGGTCATAGGTCGGTTTGAAAAGGTGGGCGATGTCTGGTCCAGGTGTACTTGCAGATGTTCTCCACTGGGTTCCCGCCGAATATCAGGAGTACAGTAAATACAGTTGATATTAATATTCTGCTCCTGCGCATAACTATTCGCATGAGCGTGCGATCTTCTGCAAACTAACACCGGAATATTGCTCTTACAACTCTACAGCTGGATACCAAACACCACCTTCTGACCTAATTATGTCCCCTCCTATCCTGTAAAGGTGAATCCCTTTGTTATTATACCCTTTTAGCAAGTATAACTCGCTGGTGTGGTGCATGTAGACTATGTGTAAATCGTAAACTATGTGGATTAAATATGTAATGTGTTTTTATGGCTTTTCCATGCGATTACAAATACTACCGTAATTACTCATACCACGCGCTAATACGCAGGAATGCAGGAGCGATCATACGCAACTTGCGAGTATGCGCACGCACGGCGCACGGAGGCCATCTGTGTGTAGTTTGTACGTAATGTCTGTTCTGAAATATTTTCAACTTCGACATGAGCCTGGCAGGAAAACCTGATCCTGGGCTTGGAACTACTCGAAAACTTCAAATTCGGGTGGGTTGGGTTTTCTGAAAACAGAATCCGCACATCTCTGCAAAGCAGAAATCTCCCTGTTTGCTATAGCGTTACTGCTATATGCAGCTTCTATAAAATGTTAGTAAATAAGTCTCATTGTCATCTGACAGCCTTCATAATGTTGAAATATGTTTGTGATAGTATGACAGAGTAATAGCATAGATCAGCGGATCCCTCAGAGTAATGAAACAGCTCAGTACCTAACCAGTGTTGTAGTTTATTTAGCAGTAATGTGGAAGTACAGCTGTACTCACAGTTATGCACATAACAGACTCTCAGCTTGGAGCCAGTAACACCTAGAGCACTGGAAAGTCCCCTGCGTGCATCCGAAAAGGGGACAGGACCTTGCAGGAAGGAATCTGGCCTCGCATCTCGGCCCCCATTTTCAGCTCTTCGGGGGCATGCCCTGCATTCCCTGACATGACAGGCTGCCAGGAGACTCGTCTGACTGTACTGCCCGCACCTACCCTGTGACAGGAGCCAAGTGTTGCACATAATGTCACAGAGCAGCACCCGGCCCCTGTCACTAAGAATGAGTCAGCATTTTGGTGTCACCCCTCGGAGACCAACATCCCCTCACACCCCTAGTGATGCCACCAATACAGAATGCTTGCATTATGTACTGCTACCTGAATATAGGAAGCGCTGCAGGATACAAGCAATTATTTGAGGTGTGGAATGTTATATATTGCAGGTGTCCCACTGTGGCCCTCGTTCACAGTGACAAGACGGCACAGCGCATGGGGCAGAAGACCAATGGGTGACCATCTTGATAAAGGATCTAATGCCTCCCCAAATGAGCATCATGAAGACTGTGCAATAGCGCTCTCCAGATTTTAACACATAATGAATACAATCTACTTAAACCATGGTCCCTGGTGGCATAGCTAATGAAATGCGACAAGGTACAGTAGGATGTTTTAAGCCCATCTAAACAGGACATATATACTAAGTCTTGGAGAGTAATAAAGTGGGGAGAGATAAAGAACCAACCAAACTATCAACCCCTGTTATTTTTCCTATACAGCCTGTAACATGGCTGGTACTTTATCTCTCTCCACTTTATTACTCTCCAAATCTTAGTACATCTCCCTAACAGTAGCAATTTATACTGTACCAGCTCTAAAGACCTTCCAGACACTGAGGTTAATTTAGACCTGATCGCTGCTGTGCGTTTTCTCACAGCGAGTGATCAGGTCTGAACTGCGCAGGCGCCGCAGTGTGGCGGCGCATGCCAGAGATGCGATCGGCATCTCTGCCCAGCGATCGCCTCTGCCTGATTGTCAGGCAGAGGTGTTCGTTGGGGGGGAGGGGGTGGGCAGGCGGCGTCGGGCCGCCGTTTTGGGGGCGCGGTCCGGGCAACACAAGCGTGCCCGGACCGTGCGGGCCGTGGTGGCTGTGTGATGTCACACACAGCCGCTGTGACCCAGAGAGCGACAGGTAGCACCCTGCCAGCGCGTAGGAGCTGCGCTAGTAGGGAGCTACTCTTCAGGTACAAAACCATCGCCGCCGTGCGATGCTTTTGTACCTGTGTGGTGGGGGAAGAGCCAGACATGCGGAGCAGACTACCCCTGTGCTGGGCGACCCCCCACATGTCAGGGTGGCTGATCGTAGCCGTGCAAAATTTTGCACGGCTACGATCAGGTCTGAATAAAGCCCACAAAGACAACCCCTTAATTTATACTGTATTGAATTTATTGTGGATGGTTAGAGTAGTTTTTGCCTGTGTACCCACCCAGTGCAATCTATGTTCTTTGATCAATAAGCATTTCAATCAGGTGACCAAATGTTCAGAGGTAGGCCTGTTCTTAATCAGAGACATTATTTCTTTAGATTCATTCAAGTGGTCAGCTTGCTGGGGGTACTATAGCTTGCGTGGAATTTAATAAGTGTGGAATTAAGAAGTGTGTTATCCGAACAGTTAAAAACAGTTGAACAAACATTGAGCACCAACAAGGGGGGTCATTAAAACCCGTTCGCTTGCTGTGTTTTAACGCAGCAGAGCGAACGGGTCCCTGCTGCGCATGCGCTGGCGCCGTAGTGCGCCTGTGCATGCGGGACGGCCGAAGGCCGTAGCAGGACAGCGATCGCCTCTGCCTGATTGACAGGCAGAGGCGAGTGATGGGCGGAAGGGGGCGAAATGGCGGCGTTTGGCCGTCGTTTCGTAGGCGTGGTCCGGCCAACGCAGGCGTGGCCGGACTGATCGGAGGGCGGGCCGCAGCGGCTGCGTGACGTCATACGCAGCCGATGCGGGCCGGGGAGCGAGGAGTAGCTCCCGGCCAGCACGTTAAAGCTGCGCTGGTCGGGAGCTACTCCTGAAGTGCAAAGGACTGACATGCGGGACGGGCTAGCCTTGTGCTGGGCGTCCCCCCGCATGTCAGGAAAAATGATTGTAGCTGTGCTAAATTTAGCACAGCTGCGATCAACTCGGAAAGACCCCCCAGGAAAGGTAACTTGCTTTCTCTTACGTCCAAGAGGATGCTGGGGTCCACATTAGTACCATGGGGTATAGACGGGTCCACTAGGAGCCATTGGCACTTCAAGAGTTTGAGAGTGTGGGCTGGCTCCTCCCTCTATGCCCCTCCTACCAGACTCAGTTTAGAAAATGTGCCCGGAGGAGCCGGTCACAGCTAGGGGAGCTCTCCTGAGATTTCCTAGTAAAATGTTATTTTAGAGTTTTTTGTTTTACAGGGAGGCTGCTGGCAACAGCCTCCCTGCAGCGAGGTACTGAGGGGGGGGGGAGCAGTGTCTGACCTGCGGGATCTGAGCCACTGTCTCCGCTGACTGGACACTGAGCTCCAGAGGGGTCTGATCATTCTCCGCCACAGGGGACCGCTCACCCAGCAGCATGCCGCCACCCCCTTGCAGAGCTGAAGAATCGGTGGCGAGTGAGACACCGACCCCCCTAGCAAGCAGGGGGTTGGTGTGAAGATGGCGACAACAGGGTAGAAACGCTCCGGGGATGGCTCAGCGATACATTGTGCGGCGCTGTGAGGGGCGCCCTGAGCCAGCGCTACACCCTACACTGGTCCAGAAGCCTGTCGGGGTCCCAGGATCTCAGCCAGCATTAAATCCTCAGGCCAAGCAGAAGAAGAGCGGTAAGACAGCGCCATTTTGGGGGCGGAGCTTCTCAGAGTGGACCCAGCAGCGTTTCAGCGCCATTTTCCTGCCTGCACAGCGCTGACCAGGAAAGAAAGTCCCTCCGCAGCAACTCCAGCTATCTGTAAATGGTACCAAGGGGTTGTAGAAGGGGGAGGGGGGGGGGGCTGCCAAAAGACTGTCTATCCTATTAAGGTGCACAGTTAGCACTGACAAGGGGTCTCCCTTTGGTTAGAGGCGCTGTGTGTGGGTTGGCTCCAATCTCTGTGTCTCTCTTGCCATTCTTGGGACTGAAACTCTGTCTGCCCTCACGTGTGTGTGTGTGTGTGTGTGTGTGTGTGTGTGTGTGTGTGTGTGTGTGTGTGTGGAGTGTTTGGTGGTCTCCTTTAGCTATGTCCAGGGACACGGTGTCATATGCTGCGGAGAATATGTCCTCACAGGATGATCCCATTCCACGTAATCAGGATAGCACTGGTTTAGCACAGATTCCAGCAAGGGAGCCTGAATGGTTTTCCGCTATCAAATCTTGGATTACTCAGATTTCTGACAGGGTTGCGAGTAATGAGTCTGCAACCCAGGTATTATAGAACTCCATGGCAGTATGGCCCGATTCTGGTACCTCAGGACGCCCCGCTATATGCCCCCACAAACATGCGCTTATTAACATCACGCAAGATGACACGGATACCGATTCTGATACCACAGACGGTAATGGGGATGTGTTGCGGGGGTCTGCCGCTCTTGCAAAGGGGGTGCAATTAATGATAGAGGCTATCAGGGATGTGTTAAATATAAATGATACCACACCTGAGCAGGTTGAGGAGGCTTTGTTCACTGAAAATAAGAAAGCCTCGCTAACCTCCCCTGCGTCAAAGGAATTGAATGCTATATTTGAAAAAGCATGGGAAAACCTGGAGAAAAAATTCCAGATCCCTAAAAGGGTCTAGGTGGCGTTTCCTTACCCTGAAGAGGGGTGTAGTATGGTATGCCGGCGGTCGGACTCCTGGCAACCAGCATACCGGCGCCGGGAGCCCGACCGCCGGCATACCGACAGTGTGGCAGGCGCAAATGAGCCCCTTGCCGGCTCGCTGTGCTCGCCACGCTGCGGGCACGGTGGTGCGCTACACGTGCCACACTATTTTATTCTCCCTCCAGGGGGGGTCGTGGACCCCCATGAGGGAGAATAAGTGTCGGTATGCCGGCTGTCGGGATTCCGGCGCCGGTATACTGTGCACCGGGTTCCCGACAGCCGCCATACTGAAGACCACCCCTGAGGAGGATAGGAAAAAATGGGAAAACCCGCCTATTGTTGACGCATCTGTGTCCAGACTCTCAAAAAAAGGTGGTTTTACCTGTTCCAGGATGAAGAAGGTCATTCCTACCCTGATACAGGCTAGGAAAGGGGTAACGTCTAAACATTACCATCGTATTTGGAAAAAATATGTTTCTTGGTGTGAATCCAAGAAGTTTCCTACGGTGGAGTTTCAACTCGGACGGTTTCTCCTCTTCCTGCAGGCAGGTGTGGATATGGACCTGAGGTTGGGATCTGTGAAGGTCCAGATTTCGGCCCTCTCCATCTTCTTTCAGAAACAATTGGCTGCCCTCCCTGAGGTTCAGACTTTTTTGAAGGGCGCCTTGGGACCTTAACGTGGTGTTGCAGTTTCTCCAGTCGGATTGGTTTGAACCTCTACAGGAGGTTGAGGTCAAATTTCTTACTTGGAAGGCGGTCACGTTGTTGGCCTTAGCTTCTGCTAGACGTGTGTCGGAATTAGGGGCTTTGTCCTGTAAAAGTCCTCTCTTGATCTTCTACGAAGATAGAACTGAACTCCGGACAAGTCAGCAGTTTCTTCCAAAGGTTGTGTCGGCATTTCATATCAACCAACCTATTGTGGTGCCAGTGGCTACTGACTCCTCAATTACATCACAGTCCTTGGATGTTGTAAGGGCTCTGAAGATATATGTGAAGAGAACTTCTCGTCACAGAAAGTCGGACTCTCTGTTTGTCCTATATGATCCCAAGAAAATTGGGTGTCCTGCTTCTAAGCAGACTATTTCTCGCTGGATTCGGTTCACTATCCAGCACGTTTATTCTACGGCAGGACTGCCGTGTCCAAAATCTGTTAAGCCCACTCTATTCGTAAGGTGGGGTCTTCCTGGGCACTGCCCGGGGTGTCTCGGCATTGCAACTTTGCCGAGCTGCAACTTGGTCTGGGTCAAACATGTTTGCAAAGTTCGATACTTTGGCCTCTGATGATCTGAAGTTCAGTCATTCAGTTCTGCAGGAGCCTCCGCGCTCTTCCTCACGTTCTGGGAGCTTTGGTACATCCCCCTGGTACTAATGTGGACCCCAGCATCCTCTAGGATGTAAGAGAAAATAGGATTTTGGTTACCTATCGGTAAATCTTTTTCTCGTAGTCCATAGAGGATGCTGGGAGCCCGCCCAGCGCTTCGTTTTCCTGCAACCGTTATCTGGCACAGTACGACTTTGGTTAGTTATGTACTGCATTGTTACTTGGTGAGTAATGTTTCAGCAGTTGCTGAGTTTTCAAGCTAAGCTAGCTTGATGTGCCTTGTATGTGTGAGTTGGTATGAATCTCGTCACTATCTGTGTTAAATCCTTCTCTCGAAGATTTCCGTCTCCTCGAGCCCAGTTTCTAGACTGAGTCTGGTAGGAGGGGCATAGAGGCATGAGCCAGCCCACACTCTCAAACTCTTAAAGTGCCAATGGCTCCTAGTGGACCCGTCTATACCCCAGCATCCTCTATGGACTACGAGAAAAGGATTTACCGGTAGGTAACCAAAATCCTATTTTAACAACTTATTCCTACACCACTTATCCCAAAAATATCTCAAAAACGACCACAGCATGTTCATCAAACTACTGTTTCTTATTTCAATTCATGGAATTCTCACCAATTTTAACACATTCTACACTCACCCTAAAACTCACTCCTCTGTGCACATTACAGCTTCTATTCTCCACTCCTCTCTTCTAACCCCTCATGAGCATTATACTTACTTCTCTGCAAGTACTTTGACAACCACAATTTGCCACCAGAATAAACACTCGCAAACATCCACCAATATTTATCTCACTCTTCTGCTTTTATTAGCTGGTGATAGATCACCAAATCCAGGCCCCAACCACCTGTCCAACGCACACTCAGCTGTCTCAAAACAACATAGAAATCCATCTAACCTCATAAATATCACGTGTCTCCCATCCCCCTCCAAGTCACTAAAATGTGCCTTATTGAATGCACGCTCTGTTTGTAACAAGTTAACATCCATCCATGACCTCTTCATATCTCACAACTTTAATCTGCTGGCTATAACAGAAACATGGCTCACACAATCAGACACGGCCACCCCTGCAGCACTGTCACATGGTGGTTTCCACTTCACACACACATCAAGGCCTAATAATAGTAAAAGTGGTGGGGTTGGAATCTTACTGTCACAATTTTTCACATACACTGTTCTACCTCAGGTTCCATCACTCGCATTCACATAATTTGAAGTTCACTCTATCAGGATTTTCATCCCCTTCTTTCTGCGTGTTGCACCTATCTATCGCCCTCCTGGGCCACTGTCTTGATCTTCTGTTCACCAGGCTCTGCTCAGTTTCCGAATTCATTAACACTCCTTTCTCTCTCTCTGATCACAACATGATCACCTTCACAATCTCTTCTATTACTCTAAATTCTATGACACTAAAACCAAGCAAGTCTCCTCTAACCCGCAGAAATACTAAGAATATACATTTTCAACAACTTTCAACTTCTCTGCAACAACTTCTCTCACCAATCTATACATTTACCACACCTGACACTGCTGTATCCCACCTGCACCAAACTCTAGAGAGTGACCTTGATGAAGTGGCTCCAGCTACCCATCACACTCCACGTAGGCTTAGATGTCAACCATGGCACTCTAAATCAACAAGACACCTACAAAACGGTACGTAAAGTAGAACGTCAGTGGCGGAAACCTCAGAATCCAAGTGACTTTCTCACATATAAGACTACCTACCACTCCTATCGTCAGGCCCTGGACACTGCCAGACAAACATTTCCAATCTCTCATCTCTTATCATGCCACCAACCCCAAGTGACTTTTTAATACATTTAAATCACTTCTTTACCCTCCCTCACCTCCCCCACTAGCTACTATCAGTGCTCAAGAACTTGCTTCCTACTTCATGGATAAGATTGATAAAATCCAAGATGAAATGGTATGCTTTAACTAAGCCAGTGACCTGCTCAATTCCCTACCTGAACCCTCTGGCACTTTCTCTTCATTTGATCCCACAAATCAACACTCTTTTCATCCTCCTACTCCACTACCTCTCCTCTTGATCCTATACCCTTACAGGTCAGTAAAACTTTGTCTCCTGTGCTTATCCCAACCTTAACTAAAATCTGTAATCTCTCTCTATCTACTGGTATCTTTTATTCTCTGTTTAAACATGCAGTGATCACTCCCATTCTAAAAAAACACAACTCTGACCCAAACACACTCTCTAACTACCGTCCCATTTCTCAGCTACCAGGTCCCTCCAAGCTACTTGAGATACTTGCCTACACTCGCCTTACACACTTTCTTAACTCCCACAACTTATTGGACCCACTTCAGTCAGGCTTTCGTGCCCAACACTCCACAGAGACGGCACTCACCAAAGTAGTGAACGATCTAGTCGCTGCTAGATCAAAAGGCCATTACACACTACTTATTCATCTAGATCTCTCTGCTGCTTTTAACACTGTTGACCACTCTCTTCTCATACAAACACTACAATCCCTAGGTCTTCAGGACACAGCCCTTACTTGGTTCTCATCCTACCTATCTATTCGCTCTTTCAGTGTTCACTTCTCTGATTCTACCTCTCTACCTATATCAGTTGGAGTATCGCAAGGCTCAGTCTTAGGTCCTCTGCTATTCTCAATCTATACCTCATCTCTTGGTAAACTAATCAGCTCCTTCGGATTTCAGTATCATTTGTACGCTGATGATACTTAAACCTACCTATCCTCCCCAGATATATCACCATCTGTATTGGCTTGTGTCACTGGATGCCTGTCTGCCATTTCATGTTGGATGTCATCTCGCCACCTCAAACTCAACATTTCCAAAACAGAATGAATTATTTTCCCACCAGCCAAGAGTAGTTACCAACCTGATATCTCCATAACTGTTGACAATGCAACTAACCACCCTACCCCACAAGCTAGCTGCCTAGGTGTCACCCTTGACTCTGAACTGTCCTTTGTTCCACACATTCAATCTGTCTCTAAATCATGTTACTTGCACCTTAAAAACATATCCAAAATACGCCTTTATCTTACACAAGACTCTGCAAAAACTTTAATCCACGCACTCATCTCCCGCATTGATTATTGTAATGGTCTCCTTACTGGTCTTCCCAAACATAGGCTATCACCACTACAATACATTTTAAATGCAGCTGCGAGGATAATCTTCCTTGCTAGATGTTCTTCATCTGCTGATCCGCTCTGTCAGTCCTTCCATTGGTTACCGATATTCTACCGTGTTAACAATAAAATACTTTTACTTACATACAAGGCTATTAACCAAACTGCACCATCATACATCTCCTCACTCATCTCAAAATATCTCCCTACCAGACCTCTCCGCTCTGCACAAGATATGCGTCTCTCATCCACATGTATTACCTGTTCCCACTCAAAATTACAGGACTTTACCCGGGCTTCACCCACTATGTGGAATGCCCTCCCACGCACAATAAGACTCTCCTCTAGTCTCCAAACCCTTAAATGTTCCCTGAAAACTCATCTCTTCAGACAAGCCTACCAAATTCCAGACCCACCCACATAGCCTTCAATGCTTCCCTATCCAGTTACATCCTCTCTGTACAGTCCACATAACCTCACATTTTGTCTTCCAACATTGCAGGGTGATCATATCATACAACCCATTAAGAACCTAGCAATCTGGTGGACCATTATGTAACAGGTAGCATCTATCCTTGTGTAACAATGCCTATTTCCCTATGGATTGTAAGCTTGCGAGCAGGGCCTTCCTACCTCTGTCTGTCTGTCTGTATTTGCCCAGTTTTGTTCTATAACTGTTGTTCTAATTGTAAAGCTCAATGGAATATGCTGCGCTATATAAGAAACTGCTAATAAATAAATAAATACTGTAAATGCGACTTAAATGAAATATTTTCTCTTTATTCCCACTTCTTGTTTCTAATTCAGAACTACAAGAGGATCAGCCATCTATTGTGTTCCAAACATGTTACAATCAGGGACTACATCTTCTCTATCACATTTTAGAACCAACTACACTCGACCCTCTCAGCTCTCTTTTTGTGAAGCTGTGCCTCTTCAGAGGCACATTACAGCAAACTATTTACACTCACTTCAGCCTGAAGTCACCACACAAGTTGGTTAATTGAATTAATATAAACTCCCAATCAGTTGAAGGGTGACCCCCCCCTGTCAGCCACACAGTACATACAGAATAAAGTAATGTTTTACGCTGAAAAAAACAACACTGTTACAGTGAATCAGATTAAATTTAAATGCCTGCATATATTTGTCATTAATTAATTAAGGGGATATGTGTATGGGACTCAGTGTCGACACCACTTAGGTCGACAGTGCCTAGGTCGACACTAGAAATAGGTCGACATGAAAAAAGGTTGACACGTTTTTTTTTAGAGATGAGTGGGTTCGGATTTACTCGGTTCTTAACGCCAGAATTATCGCAAGTTCTTTTTTTCTGGATTTTTGTTATTGGCTAACCAAAACACGTGACGTCCGTGAGCCAATAAGGAGGTTCGGGTAAATCCAAGTAAAACCGAACCCGCTCATTTCTAGTTTTTTTATGTTTTTTGGTGTCGTTTTCTCTGTTAAGTGACGGGGAACCCCAATTAGTGCACCGCAGCCCCTTGTAAGGTGCCTCACAGCGCTTGGCACAGGTTACCATTCCCAATCGTAGTCCACGTGGATCGTAAAGTATGAAAAAGTCCCAAAAAATTGTGAAAAACTCATGTCGACCTTTTTTCATGTCGACCTAATGGCTGTGTCGACCTATTTAAAGTGTCGACCTAGACGCTGTTGAATAATGGGTGTCGACTTAATGGGTGTCGACCTAATGGGTGTCGACCCAGAGTCCGGATACCGGGGATATTCAGTATATTAAAGAAAAATGTATGATGGCATAGAAATTATGTCTATAATAAGCCAAACCATGCTCTAACAAATATGAATTGCAGAACTAGACCACCCAGTTGCTGAAAACAAACAGCTATCCAACTCTTCCTTCTCAACTTGACTACCCATCCAATGAGGTGATTGCACTCCAAACATATATATTCCTGATGAAAGAACATGAAAATATACTGTAGTTCTGAAATAGTGACACTGACTTTGCGGTCCTGTCACTTACTGGTTACATCGTCTAAAGTGCTGCCTATCTACCTTGTATATACAGGGTGTTTCAAAAAGATGAACCCAATTTGAAATCCCTATATATCTGCAACCACTCATGAATGAAACTCTCACCACTTCAAAGGGCGCGGCATAGAGTTTAAAATGACTACTTGTAGATGCCTGTCGCAGTACACCAACAGTCCTTAGCCTTAGTTGTTCGCAAGATGACGACCCTGCAACACAAGGCATTTTGAGTTCTGCAGTTCAGCAAGACTGAATATGTAATTGCGGTGCAACATGCATTTCAACTGCATTTTGGCATTGATACGCCAATGCCAAGGAGCATTTGCAGTTGGTTCCAACACTTTGAGGAAACAGGCTATTTATTTAGGAGGAAGAGCACAGGGCGCTTTTCAGAGGAAAGTATGAGAATATTTAAAGAGAGTTTCTTGTATAGCCCACGCAAGTCAACTCAACGTACAAGCCAAGAACTTACGGTCCGTCTTACAACTGTCTGTCGTGTGTGATCAATGTGCGCATAAGGGGATTAGAAAATCCACAGGACATGTAGAACATGAGTGTGATTTCCCGGAAAGTGAACTTGTTTTGTGCGCTCTCAAAGAAAGGTCTATGGCCCCTTTTTTTTTTTTTAGGGAAACACAGTTACGGGTCAAACCTATCTCAAATGCTGAAGAACTGGCTCTTTCCACAATTTAATAAAGATTCCAATTACTTCATTTTTCAGCAAGACGGAGAACTGCCACATTGGCAATTGCAGGTTTGATGTTTCCTAAATTACACACTGCCTCAATGTGGATAGGTCACATGCAACCCCTGAGATCCCCAGAAATTACACCCTGATATTTTTTTGTGGGGATACATCAAAGACCTTGTTTGTGTATCACCATTAGCAACTAGAGAAGAGCGGGTTCGGATCCCTGAGAACCGAACCCCCCTCGAACTTCACGCTCCGAGTCTGGATCAGAGTCCAGCTCGGGACTTCCCACCAGACTCGGAAACCAGAACGAGGCAAAACGTCATTATCCTGCTGTTGGATTCTTGCAGGATTTGGATCCCATATAAACAGTCGCGCCTTGCCGCCATTTTATCTCCGGACTTGGCGAGTGAGGGAGACAGACCTCTGTCTCTCTGTGGGTGGTGGTGTTGGGTGGGGTTAGTGTGTGCTCTGTAGGGGTGCTGCTGCAGTCACTGTGGTGTACCTGTGCTGTGTTAGGGGGGCTGTCCTGGCTATCCTGGATGTCCTGGCTGTTACTGGTGTTTCATGTGCTGCAGCTGGACATGGGTGTTGCTGTCCTGGCCGTCACTATGTTGTACAGGGAGCAGAGGCACTGTAAAATATAGGGGTGCTGATGTCTTAATAACATTACACTGGCCTGTCTGCTATAAAAAAAATCAGGGGTGTAGTTGTAAAAATGAAAAGCACACTGCTCCTGTGTGCTGTCAAATATAGGGGTGCTGATGTCTTAATAACATTACACTGGTCCTGTCTGCTATAAAAATTCAGGGGTGCAGTTCTTACAAATTAAAAGCACACTGTTCCTGTATGCTGTCAAATATAGTGGTGCTGCTGGCCCTGTATGTTATAAACATTCAGGGGTGCAGTTGTTAAAAATTAAAAGCACACTGCTGTATGCTGTAAAATATAGGAGTGCTGCTGTTCAAATAACATTACACTGACCCTGTATGCAATAAAAATGCAGAGGTGCAGTGAAAATCAATGTACACTGGCCCTGTCTTGTATGCTGTAATAATTCTAGGGTGCAGTGAAAATCAATGTACGCTGGCCTTGTCTTGTATACTGTAATAATTCTAGGGTGCAGTGAAAATCAATGTACACTGGCCCTGTCTTGTATGCTGTAATAATTCTAGGGTGCAGTGAAAATCAATGTACACTTGCCCTGTCTTGTATGCTGTAATAATTCTAGGGTGCAGTGAAAATCAATGTACACTGGCCCTTCTTTTATGCTGTAATAATTCTAGGATGCAGTGAAAATCAATGTACACTAGCCCTGTCTTGTATGCTGTAATAATTCTAGGGTGCAGTGAAAATCAATGTATACTGGCCCTGTCTTGTATGCTGTATAATTACAGTGGTGTTGTGAAAATACAGGGTTGCTGGCACTGTCTGCGGTTGCGATATCGAGGCCTGACCTTCACAACACTGTATGGGAAGAGGAGGCACCTACCACCATTTGCAAGTACTGGGAGGAGCACCGCCAGTCCAGTTGCTGATAATAAGAATTTACTTACCGATAATTCTATTTCTCGTAGTCCGTAGTGGATGCTGGGAACTCCGTAAGGACCATGGGGAATAGCGGCTCCGCAGGAGACTGGGCACAAAAGTAAAGCTTTAGGACTACCTGGTGTGCACTGGCTCCTCCCCCTATGACCCTCCTCCAAGCCTCAGTTAGGATACTGTGCCCGGACGAGCGTACACAATAAGGAAGGATTTTGAATCCCGGGTAAGACTCATACCAGCCACACCAATCACACCGTACAACCTGTGATCTGAACCCAGTTAACAGCATGATAACAGAGGAGCCTCTGAAAAGATGGCTCACAACAATAATAACCCGATTTTTGTAACAATAACTATGTACAAGTATTGCAGACAATCCGCACTTGGGATGGGCGCCCAGCATCCACTACGGACTACGAGAAATAGAATTATCGGTAAGTAAATTCTTATTTTCTCTGACGTCCTAGTGGATGCTGGGAACTCCGTAAGGACCATGGGGATTATACCAAAGCTCCCAAACGGGCGGGAGAGTGCGGATGACTCTGCAGCACCGAATGAGAGAACTCCAGGTCCTCCTCAGCCAGGGTATCAAATTTGTAGAATTTAGCAAACGTGTTTTGCCCCTGACCAAGTAGCTGCTCGGCAAAGTTGTAACGCCGAGACCCCTCGGGCAGCCGCCCAAGATGAGCCCACCTTCCTTGTGGAATGGGCTTTTACAGATTTTGGCTGTGGCAGGCCTGCCACAGAATGTGCAAGCTGAATTGTACTACAAATCCAACGAGCAATAGTCTGCTTAGAAGCAGGAGCACCCAGCTTGTTGGGTGCATACAGGATAAACAGCGAGTCAGATTTCCTGACTCCAGCCGTCCTGGAAACATATATTTTCAAGGCCCTGACTACGTCCAACAACTTGGAGTCCTCCAAGTCACTAGTAGCCGCAGGTACCACAATAGATTGGTTCAGATGAAACACTGAAACCACCTTAGGGAGAAAATGAGGACGAGTCCTCAATTCTGCCCTGTCTGAATGGAAGATCAGATAAGGGCTTTTACAGGATAAAGCCCGCCAATTCTGACACGTGCCTGGCCGAGGCCAGGGCCAACAACATGACCACCTTCCATGTGAGATATTTTAACTCCACAGATTCAAGTGGTTCAAACCAATGTGACTTTAGGAACCCCAAAACTACATTGAGATCCCAAGGTGCCACTGGAGGCACAAAAGGAGGCTGTACATACAGTACCCCTTTTTACAGACGTCTGAACTTCAGGTAGTGAAGCTAGTTCTTTCTGGAAGAAAATTGACAGGGCCGAAATTTGAACCTTAATGGACCCCAATTTTAGGCCCATAGACACTCCTGTTTACAGGAAATGCAGGAATCGACCTAGTTGAAATTCCTCCATCGGGGCCTTACTGGCCTCGCACCACGCAACATATTTTCGCCAAATGCAGTGATAATGTTTTGCGGTTACATCCTTCCTGGCTTGACCAGGGTAGGGACGACTTCATCCGGAATGCCTTTTTTCTTCAGGATCCGGCGTTCAACCGCCCTGCCGTCAAACGCAGCCGCGGTAAGTCTTGGAATAGACAGGGTCCTTGCTGGAGCAGGTCCCTTCTTAGAGGTAGAGGCCACGGGTCCTCCGTGAGCATCTCTTGAAGTTCCAGTTACCAAGTCCTTCTTGGCCAATCCGGAGCCACGAGTATAGTTCTTACTCCCCTCCGTCTTATAATTCTCAGTACTTTTGGTATGAGAGGAAGAGGAGGGAACACATACACTGACTGGTACACCCACGGTGTTACCAGAGCGTCCACAGCTATTGCCTGAGGGTCCCTTGACCTGGCGCAATACCTGTCCAATTTTTTGTTTAGGCGGGACGCCATCATGTCCACCTTTGGTTTTTCCCAATGGTTTACAATCATGTGGAAGACTTCAGGGTGAAGTCCCCACTCTCCCGGGTGGAGGTCGTGCCTGCTGAGGAAGTCTGCTTCCCAGTTGTCCACTCCCGGAATGAACACTGCTGACAGTGCTATCACATGATTTTCCGCCCAGCGAAAAATCCTTGCAGCTTCTGCCATTGCCCTCCTGCTTCTTGTGCCGCCCTGTCTGTTTACGTGGGCGACTGCCGTGATGTTGTCCGACTGGATCAGCACCGGCTGACCTTGAAGCAGAGGTCTTGCTTGGCTTAGGGCATTGTAAATGGCCCTTAGCTCCAAAATATTTATGTGAAGTGATGTCTCCAGGCTTGACCACAAGCCCTGGAAATTTCTTCCCTGTGTGACTGCTCCCCAGCCTCGCAGGCTGGCATCCGTGGTCACCAGGACCCAGTCCTGAATGCCGAATCTGCGGCCCTCTAGAAGATGAGCACTCTGCAACCACCACAGGAGAGACATCCTTGTCTTTGGTGACAGGGTTATCCGCTGATGCATCTGAAGATGCGATCCGGACTCTTGCGTGGAATCTGCCGAATGGAATTGCTTCGTAGGAAGCCACCATTTTTCCCAGGACCCTTGTGCACTGATGCACTGACACGTGGCCTGGTTTTAGGAGGTTTCTGACTAGTTCGGATAACTCCCTGGCTTTCTCCTCCGGGAGAAAACACCTTTTTCTGGACTGTGTCCAGGATCATCCCTAGGAATAGAAGGCGTGTCGTCGGGATCAGCTGCGATTTTGGAATATTGAGAATCCAACCGCGCTGCCGCAGCACTATCTGAGATAGTGCTACCCCGACTTCCAACTGTTCCCTGGATCTTGCCCTTATCAGGAGATCGTCCAAGTAAGGGATAACTAAAACTCCCTTCTTTCGAAGGAGTATCATCATTTCGGCCATTACCTTGGTAAAGACCCGGGGTGCCGTGGACAATCCAAACGGCAGCGTCTGAAACTGATAGTGACAGTTCTGTACCACAAACCTGAGGTACCCTTGGAGAAGGGTAAATTGGGACATGTAGGTAAGCATCTTTGATGTCCAGAGAGACCATATAATCCCCTTCTTCCAGGTTTGCAATCACTGCTCTGAGTGACTCCATCTTGAATTTGAACCTTTGTATGCAAGTGTTCAAGGATTTTAGATTTAAAATTGGTCTCACTGAGCCGTCCGGCTTCGGTACCACAAATAGTGTGGAATAGTACCCCTTTCCCTGTTGCAGGAGGGGTACCTTGATTATCACCTGCAGGGAATACAGCCTGTGAATGGTTTGCAATACTGTCTCCCTGTCTGAGGGAGACGTCGGTAAAGCAGACTTTATGAAACGGTGAGGGGGAGACGTCTCGAATTTCTTGAGACGGGCCCCCACCGTGCCTGAGACCGTTTGTAAAGCCCCAGCGTCATGCTGAGGACTTTGCGGAGGCGGGAGAGGGCTTTTGTTCCTGGGAATTGGCTGTTTGCTGCAGCCTTTTTCCTCTCCCTCTGCCACGGGGCAGAAATGAGGCGCCTTTTGCCCGCTTGCCCTTATGGGGCAGAAAGGACTGCGCCTGATAATACGGCGTCTTCTTAGGTTGAGAAGCTACCTGGGGTAAAAATGTGGATTTTCCAGCCGTTGCCGTGGCCACCAGGTCTGTCAGACCTACCCCAAATAAAGAAGAAAAATTGCAGCGCATATAGATTAGAAATAGAAATCTATTTATTAAAACATATAAATAAAAATATATATATATTCAACAAAACTGTGCAATTTATACCACCGGCCGGTCAATGCATTTTTACAATAATTGATGCATGCATATATCAAATATAGCGTAAATTGTGACAAATTGTTTCCTATCTGATCAATATATTTGGACAATACCTACTAAAATAATTAAAATATATTATGATAAATCTGAGAATCACTCCGACTGAGTAATGCGCTCAGATGTTTTTCCTGTGAGTTTATATACCAGTCATTTTAGATGAAAAGGATGATGAAGGTAAAATATAAATTTCTCACTTCAGGTGCAGGTAGGTATGTTGTAAATAGATGCAACCTGTGATTGAGCCGATGCTCACACTGAAATTATGTCTGGCCAGACGTTTTAATATATTGCGGTCTCACCACTCCTGTGCGTCGGTACTTTCACCCGTAATGTCCTCCCGGCTGCTGGTGCTCTCAACCTTTTATTGCGCAGTCATCTCTGGGGGATCATGTAAACGGTGAAGGATTCCAGTCGCATTTAAATGGAGTGTAGAGTTTTTGCTGTAAAGACCTCCGGGCAGCAGTATAGCAGTTAGAATGAGTGGTTAACGCGTTTCCCCGCCTCCCTCCGGGCTCAGCGGCTTCATCATTCTTCATTCTGATGAAGCCGCTGAGCCCGGAGGGAGGCGGGGAAACGCGTTAACCACTCATTCTAACTGCTATACTGCTGCCCGGAGGTCTTTACAGCAAAAACTCTACACTCCATTTAAATGCGACTGGAATCCTTCACCGTTTACATGATCCCCCAGAGATGACTGCGCAATAAAAGGTTGAGAGCACCAGCAGCCGGGAGGACATTACGGGTGAAAGTACCGACGCACAGGAGAGGTGAGACCGCAATATATTAAAACGTCTGGCCAGACATAATTTCAGTGTGAGCATCGGCTCAATCACAGGTTGCATCTATTTACAACATACCTACCTGCACCTGAAGTGAGAAATTTATATTTTACCTTCATCATCCTTTTCATCTAAAATGACTGGTATATAAACTCACAGGAAAAACATCTGAGCGCATTACTCAGTCGGAGTGATTCTCAGATTTATCATAATATATTTTAATTATTTTAGTAGGTATTGTCCAAATATATTGATCAGATAGGAAACAATTTGTCACAATTTACGCTATATTTGATATATGCATGCATCAATTATTGTAAAAATGCATTGACCGGCCGGTGGTATAAATTGCACAGTTTTGTTGAATATATATATATTTTTATTTATATGTTTTAATAAATAGATTTCTATTTCTAATCTATATGCGCTGCAATTTTTCTTCTTTGCTTGTTTGATTTTTCAACTAATAGGGGTGAGTAGCCCTATATTGCTGGCAGCATATTGATTAGGAGTGACAGAGCGCCAGATTCAATATTTCTTTGTTCTACCCCAAATAACTCCTCCCTTTTATAAGGCGATACTTCCATATGCCTTTTGGAATCAGCATCACCTGACCACTGTCTTGTCCATAACCCTCTTCTGGCAGAAATGGACAGCGCACTTACTCTTGATGCCAGTCGGCAAATATCCCTCTGTGCATCACGCATATATAGAAATGCATCTTTTAAATGCTCTATAGTTAGTAATATACTGTCCCTATCTAGGGTATCAATATTGTCAGTCAGGGAATCCGACCAAGCCACCCCAGCACTGCACATCCAGGCTGAGGCGATTGCTGGTCGCAGTATCACACCCGTGTGAGTGTATATACATTTTAGGATATTTTACTGCTTTCTGTCAGCAGGTTCTTTAAGGGCGGCCGTATCCGGGGACGGTAGTGCCACCTGTTTAGACAAGCGTGTGAGCGCTTTATTCACCCTAAGGGGTGTTTCCCAACGTGCCCTATCCTCTGGCGGGAAGGGGTATGATGCTAATAACTTCATTTAATTCCTCAGATGCAGGAAAAACTACAGGCAGTTTTTTCTCACCCAACATAATACCCTTTTTAGTGGTACTGGTATTATCAGAAATGTGTAAAAACATTTTCCATAGCCTCAATCATGTAACGTGTGGCCCTACTGGAAGTCACATTCGTCTCTTAATCGTCGACACTGGAGTCAGTATCCGTGTCGGCGTCTGTATCTGCCATCTGCGGTAACGGGCGTTTTAGAGCCCCAGATGGCTTTTGAGACACCTGGACAGGCACAGGCTGAGTCGCCGGCTGTCTCATGTCATCAATCTTTTGTAAAGTGCTGACACTGTCACATAATTCCTTCCATAAGCTCATCCACTCAGGTGTCGACTCCCTAGGGGGTGACATCTCTGTTACAGGCAATTGCTCCGCCTCCACCTCATTTTCCTCCTCATACATGTCGACACAACGTACCGACACACAGCACACACACAGGGAATGCTCTGATAGAGGACAGGACTCCACTAGCCCTTTGGGGAGACAGAGGGAGAGTATGCCAGCACACACCAGAGCGCTATATATATATACAGGGATAACCTTATATAAGTGTTTTTCCCCTTATAGCTGCTGTATTGTTATACTGCGCCTAATTAGTGCCCCCCTCTCTTTTTTAACCCCTTTCTGTAGTGTAGTAACTGCAGGGGAGAGCTAGGGAGCTTCCCTCCAACGGAGCTGTGAGAGAAAATGGCGCCAGTGTGCTGAGGAGATAGGCTCCGCCCCCTTCTCGGCGGCCTTTTCTCCCGTTTTTTTTTTTGTGGAATCTGGCAGGGGTTAAAATTCATCCATATAGCCCTGGGGGCTATATGTGATGTATTTTCGCCAGCCAAGGTGTTTTTATTGCTGCTCAGGGCGCCCCCCCCCCCTAGCGCCCTGCACCCTCAGTGACCGAAGTGTGAAGTGTGCTGAGGAGCAATGGCGCACAGCTGCAGTGCTGTGCGCTACCTTGGTGAAGACAGGATGTCTTCTGCCGCCGATTTTTCCGGACCTCTTCTTGCTTCTGGCTCTGTAAGGGGGCCGGCGGCGCGGCTCTGGGACCGAGCTCCGAGGCTGGGCCTGTGTTCGGTCCCTCTGGAGCTAATGGTGTCCAGTAGCCTAAGAAGCCCAATCCACTCTGCACGCAGGTGAGTTCGCTTCTTCTCCCCTTAGTCCCTCGATGCAGTGAGCCTGTTGCCAGCAGGTCTCACTGAAAATAAAAAACCTAAAACTAAAATTTCACTAAGAAGCTCAGGAGAGCCCCTAGTGTGCACCCTTCTCGGCCGGGCACAAAAATCTAACTGAGGCTTGGAGGAGGGTCATAGGGGGAGGAGCCAGTGCACACCAGGTAGTCCTAAAGCTTTACTTTTGTGCCCAGTTTCCTGCGGAGCTGCTATTCCCCATGATCCTTACGGAGTTCCCAGCATCCACTAGGACGTCAGAGAAATTGAGATTGAGGATGTCACTGTAGAAGTACACCAGGATGAGGAGGATATGGGTGTAGCTGGCGCTGCAGAGGAAGTTGACGATGAGGATTCTGATGGGGATGTGGTTTGTTTGAATAAGGCACCAGTGGAGACAGTTGTTGTCCATTGGATGAGAAAGCCCATTGTCATGTCTGGGCAAAATACCAAAAAAGCCACCTCTTCAGTGTGGAATTATTTCTTCACAAATCCGGACAACAGGTGTGAAGCCGTGAGTTGCCTTTGTCAATCTGTAATAAGTAGGGGTAAGGACGTTAACCACCTAGGAACATCCTCCCTTATACGTCACCTGGAGCGCATTCATCAGAAGTTGTCAAGTGACAAATTAAATTAAATTAAAGTGAAGTACATTGTCAAGTATGTGCTGTTTGGGGCCTTCTTTTTAAAACTGCCATCCTGTCTGCCACTGCAGTGCTACTCCTAGATGGACCAGGTGTTTGTGCCGCACACTTGTGTTGCTTAGCTTAGTCACCCAGCGACCTCTGTGCACCTCTTTTTTTTTTGTTTGCATGATGTGCTCATTGGGGCCTATTTTTTAAAACTGCCATCCTGTCTGCCACTGCAGTGCCACTCCTAGATGGGCCAGGTGTTTGTGCCGCCCACTTGTGTCACTTAGCTTAGTCATGCAGCTACCTCGGTGCAACCTTTTGGCCTAAAAACAATATTGTGAGGTGTGAGGTGTTCAGAATAGACTGGAAATGAGTGGAAATTAATGTTATTGAGGTTAAAAATATCGTAGGATCAAAATTACCCCCAAATTCTGTGATTTTGACTGTTTTTGATTTTTTTTCAAAAATCATCCAGATCCAAAACCAAAACCCAAAAGGGTGGTTTTGGCAAAACCAATCCAGATCCAAAACACAAGCGGGGATCCAGATCCAAAACCAAAACACGAAAAAGTACCCGCCGTACATCTCTATTAGCAACTACTGTAATCTGAATTACATCAAAAACAAAATCACAACAGCGGTGACTTCAGTGGAAGAAGACTAATTCAGATATAGTCTTTATGTTATCTGTAGAGCAGGTGGAGGGCACAGAGACCATTTATAAAATGGTTAGTAACATTTTATAACATCAAACCATTTGTAACTTTTTACATAATTGTAACATGTTGCCATCATGAAATATACTGCTTTGAAATTGAGTCCGTCTTTTTAAAACACCCTGTGTGTATGTATGTATATATATATATATATATATATATATAAACAGTATATGCATATGTTAATATTAAAACCAGCACAATAGTACTGTACAGTCCAGTTGGAGGCTGGACCAATGTTCTTTGCTGTATTAATGACTCCTTTTCCCTTTTGGATCTCCTCAATAATTGAAGAAGTTGATGTTCCGAATGGTGTTCCTAAAGATTATGCCGTCTCACCAGAAGTTCACCAACACACAAGATTTGGCCAGATGGCCAAATTAGTACAACAACAGTGTTTTTTATTCTCTTTAAGAACAATATACTATTAAAACAATTCATACAATATGAATAGGTAACGGAATATCCACAGCTGACAAAGAAGATGGTAACTCAACCTGCCCCCTCACGGGTGTGAGCTTAGTAAGCGGGTGTCTCTCTGCTTACTGTGTGGTCACTATACCAATAACCTATGCATTAACATACGGTAGCGTCTAGTTTCCCTTTGTTGAGAGGACCTTTTTTCATAAGTCACTGAGTCAACGTCACAAATTATTTGAAAAATAGTAACTTGTGGCAAGCAAAGCGGAGCAGAACAAGACACCGTACCCAAAGTGTGGCAAGTGAAGCCAATGCAGCATAACTACAATAAAATAATGTACAACAAATGGAGGCTGGAGAAAGCAAATACATGTTTACTATGTCCCACTCACACAGCTGATGCCCGGCACCCTATGAGCTTCTTGTAGGCGAAATCAGGGGCCTACAGCGTGGGCTCCATTTGTTGCACAATGACACCTTCCTACAGCTTAAATTCGCGTATGCTGTCACTGTGAACTTAGCCCCTGAGGAAAACCAACAGAGACTTGATTGAAACGATCGGCGGACGGGCTGCTGCCACTGATATTCTTGGATTATGATTGGATTTCATGTGGCATTTCAATAAAAGCTGCTTAAACGTGAGTGCTAGTTCTATTTTTGTACAAAAAAGTGCCGGAGGAACTTGTTAGGCGCTAGAAAGGAAGTGGGCTGCCTTGGATGTGCCTAGGGGTTTTCCTTCCTCCCCAAATAGAAACATATATGGAAATGCAAAAGATGGTATATATTCTGGGCGCCCCCTTTCAGTGGCTAAATGCAACAATATAGATATGCTGTCTACAACAGACTAAGTAGGTACCTCCACATATAAGATAATAAGTACCAGTATTGAAAACAATAAAAACATATATGTATAATAAGATATAATGTACATAAATAGGGATGAACAGTCCCAATAGTTCATAAAACAAAGCGTACCAGAATGGTAGCGAAGGAGCCGCAGGTTGTATAAATGGCAGGGTGGTCCAGACTTCACCCTGCTCTGGCTCCTAAGCTTACCAATGAAGTTCTGTCGGCAGTTGTTCTGGTTCCAGTGTGTCAGTGTCCAGTATTCAACGCGTTTCGAGATGTGCAATCTTTTCCTCAGGGCTTGATGATCTTGCTTGTTGCTCAGAGAGGCTTTTAAAGATGGTTGCTGACTACTTCCGGTTCGGGGGTCACCGGAACCGGAAGTGCATGTCGTGAGTAATAACAATATTCTAACGTTAATTGTGGCGTTATCATGTGGTCTTAAACTAAAAGAATCAACCTAAATGGCTGTGCGTTTAAAATACAGGGAATCTGAGACATACATATACCCAGAAACAGCGGCCAATTGGCCGGAAGTGACGTTCGCGGAGGTGCCGTACCGGAAGTGATGAGTCCGGAATTGTATGTCCGTAATAGATATAATGTGATGGAATTTATTAATTAAATATGGCCTGTAGTGATAGACTAAAACACTATTTAGCTGTGAGCTTGAAGAAAACGATTAGAAGCGCAAGACAGTAGCGGCCGAATGGACGGAAGTGACATATACGGAAGTGACGTCACCCAAAGGCGATGAGGGCGGAAGTGGGGCATATTAGCCCCATGGAAGATGGCAAGATTGCACGGCCGGAAGTGGGGCATGATATTATAATTAGCATGCACAAATAAAAACTATATTAAATAGCCCGAGTGTGTCTTTTATAAGCAGTGTATATTGTGAGTGGACATGAGAAAAAACAGGTGAATAGTGATAAAGGTATTAACCTTAATCGTCGTAAAGAACGCATAGCTATGTAAAAGACTGACTGCAAGTCATGTGTAATACCAGAATGAACGGACATATAGCTAACGTGGATGTAAAATGAAAGGGTGGAGTATAAATAACGCTAATTGTGATAAAGCCAGAAGAGGTGACTGCCATTTAAATGGCAACTAGATGACAGGAAATCTATGAAGAAGCTATGATATATGATAATGTTGGTCCTCATATATATTTTCCTTTATGATGAGTCCATAGTTAAATGAATGGGTTGTATTTCATCTTTAGTGAATGGTTTATTTTCCATCTAGATTGTCCAACTGTAGTGAGTCATGTCAATATGTGGATCCATAACATCAAGTAAAAGATCTCCCACGTTTTCCATTCAAATGAAACAGAAAAAGAGACAAATAAGAAGAAGAGGGCAATATAATGAATATCAACAAAGCAAATAACTGATATGAATAGAACAATGGAAAGGACTCAGAGTTACAAAAACCATTTCAGTTCAAAGTCTTTGTTCAATCCTTTAGGGCATAAGGACTGAAGTTTGTATATAAGTTTCATTTCAGCCTTGGCTAAGTTCCTTTCAACGTTTCTGTCACGCCAAGTGGATTTAATCTTTTGAAGTCCTACAAATTTTCTTATGCAAGTGAAGGAACAATTGTGTTCTAATTTAAAGTCTAAAAACCACTAGCTGTGTCTGGCGCTATTCACTAATAAACAAATAATTGTGTGTGTATACACGTGTAAGTGTACGTATGTCTCCACACATACATGCAACACGCCTATACACACAAATACCTTCAATAAAAGTGTTAATTTATGTACTTTAATAAAAATTCATATATTCTAAGAAATCACATGAATCAGCAAGGGTAAATTGGCTTGTGGATATTGCCCTAATTTTATTCTATTAGCGCGAGGGAATATATTATATTTGTTCTAATTTAAAGTGTTCAGACAAGTTGTGAGTGAGGAGGCCATTCTTAATATTGCGCAAATGTTCGCCTATTCTGGTTTTCAGTGCTCTCGATGTGCGTCCAATATATATCTTGCCACATGTACATTCCATAAGATAAATAACATTGCTGGTATGGCATGTGATAAAGTCTTTGATCTTAAAGGTGATACCATTGGCTGTTACTTCAGTATACTTTGAGGTTTCAGTCTTAATTTGCCTACAGGGTGGGCAAAGTCCACATCTATGGAACCCATTGGTTCTGATGGGGTTACTGTTTTTTTGTGGTAATGCACTCCGTACTAATTTATTTCTTAAATTGGATGCTTTACGATATATGAAAGTGGGTTTCTTCGGAATAATGTCTTTTAATGTATTGTCCATACATAGTAAGTGCCAATGTTTCTTGATAACAGATTCTATTTTCTTGTGTTGGTGGTCATACCCCTTAATGAAAGACCATTGGGAATAACTAGGAATGTTGGTTTTACTTCTGCCCTGTTTATTTTTGTGTATAAGAAATATCCTGTTCATCTTCATGGTGTCGTCTTGAATCTTCTCCAGATTATCCGGATGATATCCTTTTTCAACGAAGGCATTCTTCAATTTATTGATTTGAGAGAGGCAGACACTATCCTCAATGCAGTTCCTACCTATTCTTAAAAATTGGCTTTTTGGTATACCATTGAGCCAATTTTTATGATTTTCACTTTCTTTGGAGATGTATTTGTTGGAGTCCGTGGGTTTGTTTTAAGTTTTCATGTGAATATGATTGTCTTTGATATAAATAGATAAGTCCAGAAAATTAATTTCGCTCTTACTTTTATCAAAAGAAAAAATTATATTTCTGTCGTTCTGGTTTAATTGTTGGCAAAATAGAATGAGACTGTCCATATCTCCCTTCCAGAAGAATATGACATCGTCAATATAACGGTTCCATGTTAATAACTTGTTTTTCCATGCGTTGTGTGTGTATATGTTTTCCTCCTCCCAGTGTGCCATGAAAAGGTTCGCAAAACTGGAGGCAAAACATGTGCCCATCGCAGTGCCCCTTTTTTGAAGGTAATAATTCCCCTCAAAGAAAAATAAATTATTTTTCAAAATGAAATCAATGGATTCGATGATAAATGATTTCCTTGCCTCTGAAAAATCAGTTTGATTGAGAAACCAAGACGTGGCTTTTATGCCCTTCTGATGTTCAATGATGGTGTACAGGGAAGTGACATCAGCTGTCACTATGATAATCTCAGGGTCCCAAGGTATTTCTTCCAATCTTTTGATGGTATCACTCATATCTTTAAGGTATGAAGGATTTCTTGTTACCAGCGGTTGAAGTTCATAGTCAATTAGAGCTGAAAGATTGGAAGTCAGACATCCTGTTTCTGCGACAATAGGTCTTCCCGAGGGGGATGTGTTGCTTTTATGTACCTTGGGTATTGCATAAATGGTAGGAGTGATGGGCTCTTCAATATTAAGGAAATAAAATTCAGATGCTGAAATACCCCCTTTTTACAAGTGGGTTTGTAAAAGTTGTGGAAATTATTATTTATTTTTGCTGAAGGATCTGGTTTGAGTTTTTGATAAGTATGACTATCAGATAATTGGCAGTAAATTTCGTTCACTTAGTCCAATTTGTTCAAAATGGCTATGCCTCCCCCTTTGTCGCATGGTTTGATGGCGACATCTTGATCTTCTTGAAGGGATTTTATCGCTTCCCGTTCCTTCTTTGTGAGATTAAATTTTGTATCCTTCCTCTTTCTTTCGTCCATTTTACTGATGTCTTCAATCACAAGTTTCTGGAAGGTTTCTATAAAGTTGCCTTTTATATGTGTGGGGTAAAATTTAGATGGTTTCTTGTGTATGGATCGAGCTGTCTGTTCTTCTGTGGTTTGAGATGCGGAGGTTTCTTCTTTCCGTTTCATTTCAAAGAACTTCTTCAGGGAAATTTTCCTTATGAATTTGTGTATGTCTACGAATCTATCAAAGTCATCAGTGGTTGTGGTTGGCGCAAATTTCAAGCCTTTCTTCAGGCCTCGTTCTTCTATATCTGTAAGAATTCTTGAACTCAAGTTGTAAATGACTTTGTTCTCTGTTCCCTCACTACCTATATTCTCTGTATTGGGTATAATGGTTGTATGTGTATTTTTCTTTTTCTTCTTTTTCAATGGTTTCCCGGCTATCTTTCCTCTCTTTTTGTTTTTTGGACTCATCTTCTTCAGCGTTGTCATCTTTGACTCCTTTCTTCTAAAAAAAAAGGTGATTGTCGAGATGTTCTTTCCTTAGGACAACTTCTATACGTGGTCTTCTGATTCTCCATGGTTGGTTCTATTTTTGCTTTTTTTTATCAAAGTGGGTTTGTATATATATATATATATATATATATATATATATATACATACATATAGATAGATATATAGATAGATAGATAGATAGATAGATATTGCATTTATAGACCAAAAACAATCAGACTGCTGGAATTGTCATAAAATGCTCCAATATACTTACAATGATAAAACTGTCCTCCACAGAAGTGTTACTCCTCCAACACTGGTAGTGGTTGTGCTTGTGGACAGCATCCCTTCTGATACCCCTAGACCAGGGGTGGCCAGACTTTTTGAGTCAGTAATCTACTTTGAAAGATGAAAAGCTTTTGTGATCTACCTAGGTGGGATAATAGAAGGGGTGTGCCATAACAAAAAAGGGGGTGTGGTATAACAAAAAAGGGGCATAGCCTTGCTGCACAGGGTGTAGTGACTATCTCGCATGAAATCATGCATTGGCCCCTACAGGTAAAAATCTCAAACACATATGCCCCCACAGTGCCAGATACACATATGCCACCACAGTGCCAGATATGCCCCCACAGTGCCAGATGTCCCCCAACAGTGCCAGATACAAATATGCCCCTACAGTGCCAGATATGCTCCCACAGTGCCAGATATGCCCTCACAGTGCCACATATGCCCCCACAGTGCCAGCTGCACATATGCCTCCACAGTGCCATGTGCCCACAGTGCCAGATATGACCCCACAGTGCCACATATTCTCCCACAGTGCCACATATGCCCCCATAGTGCTAGATATGCCCCCACAGTGCCACATGTGCCCCCACAGTGCCACATGTGCCACCACAGTGCTAGACATGACCCCACAGTGCCACATATGCCCCCACAGTGCCACATATGCCCCCACAGTGCCACATATGCCTCCATAGTGCTAGATATGCCTCCACAGTGCCATGTGCCCACAGTGCCAGATATGCCCCCACAGTGCCATATATGCCCCCACAGTGCCACATATGCACCCACAGTGCCACATATGCCCCCATAGTGCTGCTCACCATTTTGCTGCAGTGGTGATGAGAGCGCAGCATGAGCCTCTCCTGCCTGCTGCCCTCCCCCGGGCCCTCAGTCTGATTGACTGTTTGGCCACCCCTGCCCTAGACGCTTACATAACTTCCTCCTGTGATTTGTATACTGTATATAATATCCTAATTATCCTAGTAAAAATATAAATATTTCCAATTAAATTTTATACTAACGAAGAATGTGTATAGGGGCTACTCATAATGTATATTTACAAATGATTGTATTGGTGCTCAAAAAACCCTACTTTATGTCTCAGTACTATTTTTGCATTTCACCAGCAACTGGCTTTCATTCCAGCAGCCATCTTAATGATAATACAAATAGCGGTGGAACGCATTTCCGGTTTGAGTTCCACCGGCTGAATGGTTGCATTTGATCTTGGCCAGTGGCACGACTAGAGACTTGGAGGCCACTGGCAAACTTTCAAGGTGAGCCTGCTATTTGATTTTTATAAAATCTTAGGTCTACATGTGCAGCTGTAGCTGTGTAGATACCAACTGAGCCAAACAGGGAACCAGCAGACGAGGAGGGAACTGTACAGATTCTGTCTGTACCATAGAATGCTGGTCAGAAGCACTCCCAGGGGACAGACATACCAACGGGCATCTGCAGGAACATCAGCCTCCACAGGCAGACCCCAACAACAGAGAAGACTCCTTAGTTAGGCAGCAGATAGCAGACAGCAGAGGTTCAGATGGGCACCGCAGACAGCAGTGTTGGCGTGATCACAGCAGACAATGACCCAGGAGTCTAGAAATCTAGGCTGCAGCATTGGGCCTATCCAGACACAGGAGCTCGGTGGACCACATTCACTTTGTGGGCCCCTGGACATTTGTCAGTCTAGCCATTCTGTAGTTATGCCACTGATCTTGGCACAGCCCGAGCTAGTATTGAGTAGCAGGGCTGGAGTAACAGTTATACTTTGTCCCTGGCCTCAAATCTCTTCGCATTTTGAAAATCTTGGCAAAAAGTATACTGTGTGGTCCATGAAGGGTCTGGCTACTTAGCCTTAGCACTGAATGGTCGGAAAGGCTGCTGCTAGGTCCCCATTGTCGGCAATTGGGACTCTGTTGCTATTGTCATCTATAGATGGCATAAGTGGTACAGTGACAAACAGCATCAAGCTTACTGCAGTTTGTTAAATACTGAAAGGTAAACATAACCCCTTTAGGGAGTTCTGAAGGGGTTATGTCTTTTTAAATGGGGACTTGGTCTACAAACAATCAATCATTTGGGGATACATATTTCTTAAAGTGTTTAAAGGATCAATATGACCATCTTTCAAAAAAAAAAAACCCCACAAAAAACCCCCAGAATGTTTTATCCCTCTCAAAGAAGAAAATCACAATATAAATTCAGATCCCTGTGATAAAAATCAATCGCAACACATCTTTTTAATGTACATTTTATTTGTTTTTTTATTTTCTGTTGTGTCAATTGTCGCTGAGCTATTATGGTGCTGGGCAGCGTAATTTAGCCTACATGGATAAAAAGGTAAAAGCGATAGTGCATTTATAAGAATGTCTGCGATACTAAGAGAAGATGAAAGTACTGTAACTGATTATATTTAATCTGCAAATCTGCAAATAACTCTTTTGAGTCCGATAAACATAGTTAAGCATTAAAAAAAGCCAACAGCCCTTCTAAATAGTCTGGCTAAATAAACCAGCAGGAATTAACAGGCTGTTTGTCAAATTGTAATTGTGTGTAATATCCTGCATAATAACAAGCAGTTGAACTGGAGCCTTATCTGCCAAGTAAATGGATGGCGGAGGATAATTCTGAATCATTATGGCTCGCTAAACAAGGGATATTTATTTTGCACCCAAATGCAAAGATAAAGCGGTATCTGCAATGAGCAGTGTGCTAAATGGATTATGTGGACACAATAACAAATTACTGTACTCTCATGTTTTTAACCCATTGTTTTTTACAACGCTGGTTCATCAAGGCCAAGAGACTTGCACCTAATACCCCTTTTCCACTGTAGCACGGGTCGCAGCCGTGTCGCCTGACACGGCTGCGACCCATGCTACAGCCCCATTTTCCTCAGCGCTCACCAACCTGGCATATTGCCGAGTTGGTGACGCTGCTAGTGACGCAGCAGGGGTGGCGCTGGGAGATCACATTATCTCCCAGCGCCGCCCTCCCATACACTGTGAATGGGAGCCGTGTCGCATCGACGCGGCTCCCGTTCACACTAGACAGCTTACCGGGGTTGAACACGTGTTCAACCCGGCAAGCTACTCGGATAGGATTCCCGGATCATTTGATCCGGGAATTTGCCGGGGACCCTTCTCCACTATGGAAAAACACAGGTAAATGTGCGCCCCCACGCATTTACCCGTGTTTTAAGTAGAGATGAGCGGGTTCGGTTTCTCTGAATCCGAACCCGCCAGAACTTCATGTTTTTTTTCACGGGTCCGAGCGACTCGGATCTTCCCGCCTTGCTCGGTTAACCCGAGCGCGCCCGAACGTCATCATGACGCTGTCGGATTCTCGCGAGGCTCGGATTCTATCGCGAGACTCGGATTCTATATAAGGAGCCGCGCGTCGCCGCCATTTTCACACGTGCATTGAGATTGATAGGGAGAGGACGTGGCTGGCGTCCTCTCCGTTTAGAATAGATTAGAGAGACACTTGATTTACTAATTTTGGGGAGCATTAGGAGTACTCAGTACAGTGCAGAGTTTTGCTGATAGTGACCACCAGTTTTATTTATAATCCGTTCTCTGCCTGAAAAAAGCGATACACAGCACACAGTGACTCAGTCACATACCATATCTGTGTGCACTGCTCAGGCTCAGGCCAGTGTGCTGCATCATCTATTATCTATATATAATATTATATATATATCTGTCTGACTGCTCAGCTCACACAGCTTATAATTGTGGGGGAGACTGGGGAGCACTACTGCAGTGCCAGTTATAGGTTATAGCAGGAGCCAGGAGTACATAATATATTATATAGTGAGTGACCACCAGACACACAGTACAGTTTATTTAATATATCCATTCTCTGCCTGAAAAAAGCGATACACACAGTGACTCAGTCAGTCACATACCATATCTGTGTGCACTGCTCAGGCTCAGGCCAGTGTGCTGCATCATCTATATAATATATATTATATATCTGTCTGACTGCTCAGCTCACACAGCTTATAATTGTGGGGGAGACTGGGGAGCACTACTGCAGTGCCAGTTATAGGTTATAGCAGGAGCCAGGAGTACATAATATTATATTAAAACAGTGCACACTTTTGCTGCAGGAGTGCCACTGCCAGTGTGACTAGTGACCAGTGACCTGACCACCAGTATATATAATATTAGTAGTATACTATCTCTTTATCAACCAGTCTATATTAGCAGCAGACACAGTACAGTGCGGTAGTTCACGGCTGTGGCTACCTCTGTGTCGGCACTCGGCAGCCCGTCCATAATTGTATATACCACCTAACCGTGGGTTTTTTTTCTTTCTTTATACATACATACTAGTTACGAGTATACTATCTCTTTATCAACCAGTCTATATATTAGCAGCAGACACAGTACAGTGCGGTAGTTCACGGCTGTGGCTACCTCTGTGTCGGCACTCGGCAGCCCGTCCATAATTGTATATACCACCTAACCGTGGTTTTTTTTTCTTTCTTTATACATACATACTAGTTACGAGTATACTATCTCTTTATCAACCAGTCTATATATTAGCAGCAGACACAGTACAGTGCGGTAGTTCACGGCTGTGGCTACCTCTGTGTCGGCACTCGGCAGCCCGTCCATAATTGTATATACCACCTAACCGTGGGTTTTTTTTCTTTCTTTATACATACATACTAGTTACGAGTATACTATCTCTTTATCAACCAGTCTATATATTAGCAGCAGACACAGTACAGTGCGGTAGTTCACGGCTGTGGCTACCTCTGTGTCGGCACTCGGCAGCCCGTCCATAATTGTATATACCACCTAACCGTGGTTTTTTTTTCTTTCTTTATACATACATACTAGTTACGAGTATACTATCTCTTTATCAACCAGTCTATATATTAGCAGCAGACACAGTACAGTGCGGTAGTTCACGGCTGTGGCTACCTCTGTGTCGGCACTCGGCAGCCCGTCCATAATTGTATATACCACCTAACCGTGGTTTTTTTTTCTTTCTTTATACATACATACTAGTTACGAGTATACTATCTCTTTATCAACCAGTCTATATATTAGCAGCAGACACAGTACAGTGCGGTAGTTCACGGCTGTGGCTACCTCTGTGTCGGCACTCGGCAGCCCGTCCATAATTGTATATACCACCTAACCGTGGTTTTTTTTTCTTTCTTTATACATACATACTAGTTACGAGTATACTATCTCTTTATCAACCAGTCTATATATTAGCAGCAGACACAGTACAGTGCGGTAGTTCACGGCTGTGGCTACCTCTGTGTCGGCACTCGGCAGCCCGTCCATAATTGTATACTAGTATCCAATCCATCCATCTCCATTGTTTACCTGAGGTGCCTTTTAGTTGTGCCTATTAAAATATGGAGAACAAAAATGTTGAGGTTCCAAAATTAGGGAAAGATCAAGATCCACTTCCACCTCGTGCTGAAGCTGCTGCCACTAGTCATGGCCGAGACGATGAAATGCCAGCAACGTCGTCTGCCAAGGCCGATGCCCAATGGCATAGTACAGAGCATGTCAAAACCAAAACACCAAATATCAGTAAAAAAAGGACTCCAAAACCTAAAATAAAATTGTCGGAGGAGAAGCGTAAACTTGCCAATATGCCATTTACCACACGGAGTGGCAAGGAACGGCTGAGGCCCTGGCCTATGTTCATGGCTAGTGGTTCAGCTTCACATGAGGATGGAAGCACTCAGCCTCTCGCTAGAAAACTGAAAAGACTCAAGCTGGCAAAAGCACCGCAAAGAACTGTGCGTTCTTTGAAATCCCAAATCCACAAGGAGAGTCCAATTGTGTCGGTTGCGATGCCTGACCTTCCCAACACTGGACGTGAAGAGCATGCGCCTTCCACCATTTGCACGCCCCCTGCAAGTGCTGGAAGGAGCACCCGCAGTCCAGTTCCTGATAGTCAGATTGAAGATGTCAGTGTTGAAGTACACCAGGATGAGGAGGATATGGGTGTTGCTGGCGCTGGGGAGGAAATTGACCAGGAGGATTCTGATGGTGAGGTGGTTTGTTTAAGTCAGGCACCCGGGGAGACACCTGTTGTCCGTGGGAGGAATATGGCCGTTGACATGCCAGGTGAAAATACCAAAAAAATCAGCTCTTCGGTGTGGAGGTATTTCACCAGAAATGCGGACAACAGGTGTCAAGCCGTGTGTTCCCTTTGTCAAGCTGTAATAAGTAGGGGTAAGGACGTTAACCACCTCGGAACATCCTCCCTTATACGTCACCTGCAGCGCATTCATAATAAGTCAGTGACAAGTTCAAAAATTTTGGGTGACAGCGGAAGCAGTCCACTGACCAGTAAATCCCTTCCTCTTGTAACCAAGCTCACGCAAACCACCCCACCAACTCCCTCAGTGTCAATTTCCTCCTTCCCCAGGAATGCCAATAGTCCTGCAGGCCATGTCACTGGCAATTCTGACGAGTCCTCTCCTGCCTGGGATTCCTCCGATGCATCCTTGCGTGTAACGCCTACTGCTGCTGGCGCTGCTGTTGTTGCCGCTGGGAGTCGATGGTCATCCCAGAGGGGAAGTCGTAAGCCCACTTGTACTACTTCCAGTAAGCAATTGACTGTTCAACAGTCCTTTGCGAGGAAGATGAAATATCACAGCAGTCATCCTACTGCAAAGCGGATAACTGAGTCCTTGACAACTATGTTGGTGTTAGACGTGCGTCCGGTATCCGCCGTTAGTTCACAGGGAACTAGACAATTTATTGAGGCAGTGTGCCCCCGTTACCAAATACCATCTAGGTTCCACTTCTCTAGGCAGGCGATACCGAGAATGTACACGGACGTCAGAAAAAGACTCACCAGTGTCCTAAAAAATGCAGTTGTACCCAATGTCCACTTAACCACGGACATGTGGACAAGTGGAGCAGGGCAGGGTCAGGACTATATGACTGTGACAGCCCACTGGGTAGATGTATGGACTCCCGCCGCAAGAACAGCAGCGGCGGCACCAGTAGCAGCATCTCGCAAACGCCAACTCTTTCCTAGGCAGGCTACGCTTTGTATCACCGCTTTCCAGAATACGCACACAGCTGAAAACCTCTTACGGCAACTGAGGAAGATCATCGCGGAATGGCTTACCCCAATTGGACTCTCCTGTGGATTTGTGGCATCGGACAACGCCAGCAATATTGTGTGTGCATTAAATATGGGCAAATTCCAGCACGTCCCATGTTTTGCACATACCTTGAATTTGGTGGTGCAGAATTTTTTTAAAAACGACAGGGGCGTGCAAGAGATGCTGTCGGTGGCCAGAAAAATTGCGGGACACTTTCGGCGTACAGGCACCACGTACAGAAGACTGGAGCACCACCAAAAACTACTGAACCTGCCCTGCCATCATCTGAAGCAAGAAGTGGTAACGAGGTGGAATTCAACCCTCTATATGCTTCAGAGGTTGGAGGAGCAGCAAAAGGCCATTCAAGCCTATACAATTGAGCACGATATAGTAGGTGGAATGCACCTGTCTCAAGTGCAGTGGAGAATGATTTCAACGTTGTGCAAGGTTCTGATGCCCTTTGAACTTGCCACACGTGAAGTCAGTTCAGACACTGCCAGCCTGAGTCAGGTCATTCCCCTCATCAGGCTTTTGCAGAAGAAGCTGGAGGCATTGAAGAAGGAGCTAAAAGGGAGCGATTCCGCTAGGCATGTGGGACTTGTGGATGCAGCCCTTAATTCGCTTAACAAGGATTCACGAGTGGTCAATCTGTTGAAATCAGAGCACTACATTTTGGCCACCGTGCTCGATCCTAGATTTAAAGCCTACCTTGGATCTCTCTTTCCGGCAGACACAGGTCTGCTGGGGTTGAAAGACCTGCTGGTGACAAAATTGTCAAGTCAAGCGGAACGCGACCTGTCAACATCTCCTCCTTCACATTCTCCCGCAACTGGGGGTGCGAGGAAAAGGCTCAGAATTCCGAGCCCACCCGCTGGCGGTGATGCAGGGCAGTCTGGAGCGACTGCTGATGCTGACATCTGGTCCGGACTGAAGGACCTGACAACGATTACGGACATGTCGTCTACTGTCACTGCATATGATTCTCTCAACATTGATAGAATGGTGGAGGATTATATGAGTGACCGCATCCAAGTAGGCACGTCACACAGTCCGTACTTATACTGGCAGGAAAAAGAGGCAATTTGGAGGCCCTTGCACAAACTGGCTTTATTCTACCTAAGTTGCCCTCCCACAAGTGTGTACTCCGAAAGAGTGTTTAGTGCCGCCGCTCACCTTGTCAGCAATCGGCGTACGAGGTTACATCCAGAAAATGTGGAGAAGATGATGTTCATTAAAATGAATTATAATCAATTCCTCCGCGGAGACATTGACCAGCAGCAATTGCCTCCACAAAGTACACAGGGAGCTGAGATGGTGGATTCCAGTGGGGACGAATTGATAATCTGTGAGGAGGGGGATGTACACGGTGATATATCGGAGGGTGAAGATGAGGTGGACATCTTGCCTCTGTAGAGCCAGTTTGTGCAAGGAGAGATTAATTGCTTCTTTTTTGGGGGGGTCCAAACCAACCCGTCATATCAGTCACAGTCGTGTGGCAGACCCTGTCACTGAAATGATGGGTTGGTTAAAGTGTGCATGTCCTGTTTTGTTTATACAACATAAGGGTGGGTGGGAGGGCCCAAGGACAATTCCATCTTGCACCTCTTTTTTCTTTTCTTTTTCTTTGCATCATGTGCTGATTGGGGAGGGTTTTTTGGAAGGGACATCCTGCGTGCCACTGCAGTGCCACTCCTAGATGGGCCCGGTGTTTGTGTCGGCCACTAGGGTCGCTAATCTTACTCACACAGCTACCTCATTGCGCCTCTTTTTTTCTTTGCGTCATGTGCTGTTTGGGGAGGGTTTTTTGGAAGGGACATCCTGCGTGACACTGCAGTGCCACTCCTAGATGGGCCCGGTGTTTGTGTCGGCCACTAGGGTCGCTAATCTTACTCACACAGCTACCTCATTGCGCCTCTTTTTTTCTTTGCGTCATGTGCTGTTTGGGGAGGGTTTTTTGGAAGGGCCATCCTGCGTGACACTGCAGTGCCACTCCTAGATGGGCCCGGTGTTTGTGTCGGCCACTAGGGTCGCTTAGCTTACTCACACAGCTACCTCATTGCGCCTCTTTTTTTCTTTGCGTCATGTGCTGTTTGGGGAGTGTTTTTTGGAAGGGCCATCCTGCGTGACACTGCAGTGCCACTCCTAGATGCCACTCCTTATCTTACTCACACAGCGACCTCGGTGCAAATTTTAGGACTAAAAATAATATTGTGAGGTGTGAGGTATTCAGAATAGACTGAAAATGAGTGTAAATTATGGTTTTTGAGGTTAATAATACTTTGGGATCAAAATGACCCCCAAATTCTATGATTTAAGCTGTTTTTTAGTGTTTTTTGAAAAAAACACCCGAATCCAAAACACACCCGAATCCGACAAAAAAAATTCGGTGAGGTTTTGCCAAAATGCGTTCGAACCCAAAACACGGCCGCGGAACCGAACCCAAAACCAAAACACAAAACCCGAAAAATTTCAGGTGCTCATCTCTAGTTTTAAGGAGCTAGTGGAAAAGGGGTATAAGTCACTGTAATTATACTGGTTATAGGGCCTAATTCAGACCTGATCACTGTTGCGCAAAATCACATAGCGGCCAATTAGCAAACGACTGCGCATGCATACGAATCATAATGTGCAGGCGCCAGGCCAAACTGCGAAAAATTCAGGCATCTTTTTTGATCGCTAGGCATACGCAGGCTGAATGACAGGAAGCGGAGGTTGGGGGTGGTAACTGGCTGTTTTCTGGCAGTGTCAGGAAAATTGCAGGCGTTCCCAAGCGTTTTCAGGGAGGGTGTGTGACGTCAGCTCTGGCCCCGATCAGCCTGATTCTATCGCACTGTAAAAGTAAGTTCTGGCCTACGCACAGACTGGAAAAATCATTTGATGGTCAGTGAGTTGCGAACGGATTTGCAGCTAACCGGCGTACGCAGAGTTTCACTCCGGCTGGGTGGCGACTATCCGATCGCAAACCTCTGCAAATTCGCAGAGGTGCGATTAGGTCTGAATTAGGCCCATATATCAAGAAATTCAAAGCAAGAAGAACATGCGAGCAGTAAATAAAATCTAGCTATTAGTTAGGAGCTGTCTGTGTAAGGGTCGGGCAATTAGGTCCGGTTTGTCTGCTTCTACATTTTAGTTTAGTTGAAGCATCTCCACTCTCAGGGCTTGTTTCAGCGATGCATATTTTCTGTCTCTCTATTATGGGGGTCATTCCGAGTTGATCGCACGTAGCAACTTTTTGCTGCTTGTGCGATCAACTAGACGCCGCCTATGGGGGAGTGTATTTTAGCATAGCAGTGCTGCGATCGCTTGTGCAGCCCTACTATGCTAAAAAAGTTTCCTGCAAAACAAGACCAGGGTCAGACTTACTTACCCTGTGCGACGGATCCAGCGACGAAGGTCCCTGGATTGACGTCAGACATCCGCCCTCCAAATGCCTGCGTTCGGATCTCCATGCCCAGAAAACGGTGAGTAGATGCCCCGGAACGCCTCCCCGCTGTCAATCTTCTTGCGATCGCGCTAACGATCACTTTCTTCTTTATTCTGGCTGTCGCCGGGCAACGACGCGTATGGAGGTTTACTATTGTCTTAAAATAGAAAATAGAAAACAATATTTAGACACTCTAGGTCTAGATGGTGGGTAATTAGAAAAAATGTTTAATTAGCAAAAATGTTTAAAAATTTAATTGAACTTATTTAATTGCAACCAGCAGCTGTATTTAACATCTGGCGTGAGACAATAAGACAACGCAGCTCCTACTAAAGAGAAAATGACCACTTTTTAAAAAAAACAAAACCCAAAAACAGAAACTCTTGTTGGATCTACTATATTCTGACTAGCATGCACAAAAATACAAACAATGGCTCATACTTGCATACTCTTCCACAAGCTGCAGGACGCACACAATTTTTCAGGTAAATAATCCTCTGCACCCACGGAACAGTGGGGGTAATTCTGAGTTGATCGCAGCAGGAACTTTGGGGGTAATTCCAAGTTGATCGCAGCAGGAAATTTTTTAGCAGTTGGGCAAAACCATGTGCACTGCAGGGGAGGCAGATATAACATTTGCAGAGAGAGTTAGATTTGGGTGGGTTATTTTGTTTCTGTGCAGGGTAAATACTGGCTGCTTTACTTTTACACTGCAATTCAGATTGCAGATTTAACTCACCACACCCAAATCTATCTCTCTCTGCACATGTTATATCTGCCTCCCCTGCAGTGCACATGGTTTTGCCCAACTGCTAACAAAAATCCTGCTGCAATCAACTCAGAATTACCCCCCTTGTTAGCAGTTGGGCAAAACCATGTGTACTGCAGGGGAGGCAGATATAACATTTGCAGAGAGAGTTAGATTTGGGTGGGGTGAGTTCAATCTGCAATCTAATTTGCAGTGTAAAAATAAAGCAGCCAGTATTTACCCTGCACAGAAACAAAATAACCCACCCAAATCTAACTCTCTCTGCAAATGTTATATCTGCCCCCCCTGCAGTGCACATGGTTTTGCCCAACTGCTAAAAAATTTCCTGCTGCGATCAACTTGGAATTACCCCCAGTGTCCAGATCTCTTGCATCCCACCCAGTTCTTAGTGGTGCAGGCTGGATGAGGAGATTATTCCGTGATTTTTGGTTTACATATGGAGGGTGTGGGGCTAAATTATGCAAAATGCGTCATTTAGCTCTGCCCCTACCCGTAGACCTACAAATCGCAGCATTTTGTCATGACGGGGGCAGGGTCTAATGATGTGCCAGCCTGGCTTCGCCCCCTGAAGTGGCCAACAGAGTCTCCTCTCCGGTCTTCTCTGGGTGTGTCTAAGTTGCACCCCGCATGTGTCCTGCTGCATGGAGATGGCCAATCTTATGGGCGTGATATTATTTATTTATTTATTAACAGTTTCTTATATAGCGCAGCAAATTCCGTTGCACTTTACTGGACACAATTTGTAGACAAAACTGGGTAAAAACAAACAGTCATCATTGGCGGATCTAGACTTAACTTTTAGGGCGGGGTTAAGAATTATGACTCCTCCCCCTAATCATAGACCCTCCCACTTATAAATGCCCCTCCCATTCGCTTCTAAAGTTTCCTATTGATGCCATTACTAATAAAATGTTGCCAGTTAGTGGAGAGAACCCTGCGCACTGGTAATACAGACTGGCGAATTGCCATTCCTGCATGCATCTGCACATTCGTACTACGTAGATCACACATGCACAAACATTATAGCACACGGTATGAGCCAAAATTCACATTATAGCACACGGTATGAGCTGAAATTCACATTATAGAACATTGTATGAGCCGAAATTCACATGATAGCACACAGAATGAATCGAAATTCACATTATAGCACACGGTATGAGCTGAAATTCACATTATAGCACTAAGAATGAGCCGAAATACACATTATAGCACACGGTATGAGCCGAATTTCACATTATAGCACCCAGAATGAGCCGAAATTCACAATATAGCACACAGAATGAGCCGAAATTCACATTATAGCACACGGTATGAGCCAAAATTCACACTATAGAACATTGTATGAGCTGAAATTCACATGATAGCACACAGAATGAATCGAAATTCACATTATAGCACACAGAATGAGCCGAAATTCACATTATGCCACATGGAATGAGACAAAATTCCGGGAGAGTGACAGCAGGGGCATAGGGACAGGGGCAGCGTAAGATTACCTATTTAGCAGCGGCGGTGCTGAGGATGCTGTGGTCTGCTATGCGGTGGATAAGGAGGCCATAGTTGGCATGGTACGGAGAAGGCGGAGGTGCAGAGAAGGACTGAGGGCGGCGGTGGGGTACAGTTATTAAAGCTAAAAATTCAGCCATTGAGCATAAGGAGTCGATTGTGCAGCCTGCCCCTGAACGATGTCCTCAAATGCCTACTGCGCATGACAGTGTTTGTCATTGTGCAGAGGCATGATGACACGCAGGGCGGGATGTATCATACGTTACCACCACTTCAGGCTGTTAACGTTGCTCTGGTACATCCTTGTATTGTACTAATAAAGTTTTATCATCAAGCCCTCTTCCTCTTTCCGCCTCCCTTCCCTGCGTCTCCACTTCACCGCTGTTGTAGGTTTCTATGGTGTCCAGGGTGGCTCATATCTACTAACTGCCGCTGCCCGTTATTTTCGTCATTCTTTGGTCTGTGCATTCCGCCACTCCAGACACAGACAGGCGTTGTCATCATTGCAGGGGCTTGTCTGAGAGATCATTTTAGTTATCCTCTTAGTTTCAGTGTTTTTTAAAGTATAATGTAAGTGGGGGGGGGGTTTCAGTTTAAAATCTACTTTGTAATCTATTTTATGTATTTTCACGGTTATCATTAAATTAAGTTTACGCTTTAGCCTTACTACCTGAAATGCTGCTTTTAGGCATTCCTTATTATTAAATACATTATTTGAATTAAATTTGTTCTCCTGCTTGTCCCAGCCCGGGCCGGGTAATGACCATCCATTCTGACCATCCATCCTGGTGCCGTCATCCTCCCGTCGCCACCGCTGAGAGCCTGAGAGCAACTTGCAAGGCACCAGGGGCCGGGGCAAGCAGGAGAACAAATTTAATTTAAAAACACTAAAACTAAGAGGATAACTAAAATGATCTCTCAGACAAGCCCCTGCAATGATGACAACGCCTGTCTGATGAACCAGGGTCAGGAGGGAGAGTGAAGAAAGAAAATATGTGGGGGATATGTGTGGACTGTACTGTGGGGATATAATTGGATAAGAAAGCTATGAAGGTAATGTGAGCGGTTCTGGAAATTGATAAGCTTGTCTGAATAGGTGCGTTTTCAGGGAACACTTGAAGGTTTGAAGACTAGAGGAGAGTCTTATTGTACGTGGTAGGGCATTCTACTGAGTGGGTGCAGCCCGATGAAAGTAATGTAATCATGCATGGGAGCAAGTAATGAGTGTGGATGAGAGACGTAGATCTTGTGAAGAGCGAAGGGGCCGGGTTTGGAGATATTTTGAGATAATCGAAGAGATGTATGTTGGTGTAGTATGGTTAATATCTGTGTGTGTAAGTATCAGTATTTTATATTGAATATGGTAGAATACAGGTAGCCAATGAAGAGACTGACATAGTGGGTCTGCAGAAGATGAATGTCTAGCTAGGAATATTAGCCTCACAGCTGCATTCAGAATGGATTGTAATCGTGAGAGTCTCTTATTAGTAAGACCAGGGTGAATGAAGAGCCGCACAGACGCCTATTTTCGTTAAGTATTTTTGTTAAATATTTTTCATATGTAGTGTATGTCCTTTCCCTTATATTCAATAATCCAGGTATATACCTTTTATATATTGGGAGGTGCTCCAAGGAATAATATAAATGTAGAAAGTCAAAAAGAAGAAGATTCCCTATATTGGGCACACTCGGACTTGTGTAATTATGGTATATTTAGTACAGTGAGTAGGTAGTACAAATGCACTGCGTTACCATATATAGGAACAAAATTAAATACATGTGCTAAACACAATAATAAACACTGTTCTAATACAAACAACAGCTATATGGCAAATGTGATATAAACTAATCTACAATATGTTACATATGTGTGTATATTTGCTGCGGCCATAAATAGGGGTGATTGCTATGTTAAATTGAGTACCTTTATTATTATATAAAAGGAATAACTGTTCTATTACCCACAATAAATAAAAGCTGTATGGATATGCACTTTAAAGATCTTATATTAACATATCATATGTCTGTGCAAGTAATGTGAAACAATACGGCTTACTGTCATACAGAACGGAGCACCTTTAACATAAGGGATATACACACATAAAAGGCAGAGAGAACGAGAATAAGCTCCATTCGTCCGTGGATTACATTTTGATAGACATAACGTAAGGGAGTTTAAGATAAGGAGAGAATTAAGATATGCACAAGCCATCACATAGCTATTTGCCAGAGACAGGAGCATAGGGACATCAATCCCCCTAGCAGCAATAAATAAATACAATTATAGTATGCACTTTATAAATAATATGGTTCACCACTTAAGCAAAAATAGAGTGTATTATAGCCAGTGATGCGCACGCTGGAAACACGGAGCTGAATTAAAATAGTGGTGACACAATTTTATTACACCTGGAAGCTGTTCACTCCCAGATACGAATGTATCATTGCAAGAGATTTGGCAACTAATATTGTTACATAATTGAAACACTGTTCAAGACATTAGAGACAGTGAAGTAATACACAATTACAGTGGCTTAGCTTTTTAATTCACTTTATTTAATTTTCACAACCTTCACAAATTAATCCACATGCACTATATTTCGCTAATGTTTTAAAGATTATAATAAAAGTTATATTTTAGAATTGGTGGTCATCTATCATAATAGATATTTGACTTTAAGAAATTACACAAGTCCGAGTGTGCCCAATATAGGGAATCTTCTTCTTTTTGACTTTCTATATTAGTAAGACCAGTAAGAAGACTATTGCAATAATCAATGCGGGAGATAATGAGAGCATGGATTATAGTTTTGGCAGTGTCTTGTGTAAGGTATGATCGTATTTTGGATGTTTCTTAGATGCATGTAACATGATTTTGAGACAGATTGAATGTGGGGAGCAAAGGACAGTTCTGAGTCAAATATGATACCTAGGCAGCGAGCTTGTCATGTAGGGTTGATTGTAGAGTTCTCAACAATGATAAAAATATCAGGTTGGTAACTTCTATTGGCCGGTGAAAATATAACTAACTTTATTTTAGAAATATTAAGTTTGAGGTGGCGAGATGACATCCAAGATGAAACGGCAGAGAGGCATTCAGTGACCCGGCCCAATACATATAGAGACAATTCTGGGGAGGATAGATAGATTTAAGTATCATTTGCATACAGATGATACTGAAATCCAAAAGAGCTGATTAGTTTCCCAAGAGATGAGGTATAGATTGAAAAAAAGCAGAGGACCTAAGACTGAGCCCTGCGGTACTCCAACTGAAAGAGGTAGCGAAGAGGAGGTGGACTCAGAGAAACAGGACACTGAAAGAGCAACTAGGTAGGTACAGTAGGATAGGAACCAAGAGAGGGCCGTTTCCTGAAGACCTAGGGATTGCAGTGTTTGTATGAGAAGAGAGTGGTCAGCAGTGTTAAAAGCAGCAGAGAGATCTATAAGAATAAGTAGTGAGTAATGGCCTTTAGACTTCGCAGTGACCAGATCATTCACTACTTTAGTCAGTGCTGTCTCTGTGGAGTGTTGGGAGCGAAAGCCTGATTGATGTGGGTCCAATAACTTGCATGAATTAAGAAAATGTGAGGTGAGTGTAGACAAGTCTATCAAGTAGCTTGGAGAGACATGGGAGCTGAGAGATGGGACGTTAGTTCGAGAGAGAGTTAGGGTCAGAATTTTTTTTTTCAGAATGGGAGTAATCACTGCATGCTTGAACAGTGAAGGAAAGATTCCAGTAGAGATTGCAGATGTTAGTTACGGTTGGGATGAGCACAGGAGACAGAGCCTTACGTATTTGTGAGGATATACGATCAAGAGGAGAGGTAGTAGAGTAGCAGGATGAGAAGAATGTTGATACTTTATCTTCATTTGTAGGATCAAATGAAGAGAAAGTGCCAAAGGGTTCAGGTAGGGAATTGATTAGGTCACTGGTTGAGGAAGAGCATACCATTTCATCTTGGATCTTATCAATCTTGTCCTTGAAGTAGGAAGCAAGGTCTTGCTCCTTGATAGTGGTTGACGGGTTGGGTGAAGGAGGATTGAGTAGTGATTAAAATGTATTAAAAAGTCATTTGGGGTTAGAGGCTTGAGCAGAGATGAAAGTTTGGAAATATGTGTGTTTGGCAGCCTTACACGTCACCTGCAGTGCATGCATCATAAGTCAGTGTCAAGTTGCGAAACTTTGGGTAAGAGCATAAGCAGTCCACTGACAACTAAATCCCTTCTTGCTCTTGTACCCAAGCTCCTGCAAGCCACACCACCAACTCTCTCAACGTCAACTTCCTCCTCAGTCAGGAATGGTAGTAGTCCTGCAGGCCGTGTCACTGGCAAGACTGAGGAGTCCTCTCCTAACCGGGATTCCTCGGGAGGATCCTTGAGTGGTACGCCTACTGCTGCTGTTGCTGCCGCCGCTGCTGCTGTTGCTGCTGGTAGTCGATCATCATCCCAGAGGGGAAGTCGGAAGACCACTTGTACTACTTCAACTATGCAATTGACTGTCCAACAGTCCTTTGTGAGGAAGTTGAAATATGACAGCAGTCATCCTGTTGCAAAGCGGATAACTGAGGCCTTGACACTTATGTTGGTGTTAGACATGCATCCGGAATCCGCCATTAGTGCAGTGGGATTTAGACAATTGATGGAGGTATTCTGTCCCCGGTCCCAAATCCCATCTAGGTTCCACTTCACTAGGCAGGCGATACCGAGAATGTACAAAGACGACAGAAAAAGAGTCACCAGTGTCTTACAAAATGCGGTTGTATCCAGTGTCCACTTAACCACGGACATGTGGACAAGTGGAACAGGGCAGACTAAGGACTATATGACTGTGACAGCCCACTGGGTAGATGCATGGCCTCCCGCAGCAACAACAGCAGCTGCACCAGTAGTAGCATCTCGCAAACGACAACTCGTTCCTAGTCAGGCTACGCTATATATCACCGCTTTCCGTAAGAGGTACACCACTGACAACCTCTTATGGAAACTGAGGAACATCATCGCAGAATGGCTTACCCCAATTAGACTCTCCTGGGGATTTGTGATATCAGACAACGCCACCAATATTGCGCGTGCATTACATCTGGGCAAATTCAAGCACGTCCCATGTATTAATTTCTGGTGGTGCAGCAATTCTGCACCAAATAATTTGGTGGTGCAGAATTGTTTGAAAAATGACAGGGGCGTGCAGGAGATGCTGTCGGTGGCCTGAAAAATTGCGGGCCACTTTCGGCATTCAGCCACCGCGTGCCGAAGACTGGAGTGCCATCAAACATGCCTGAACCTGCCCTGCCATCACCTGAAGCAAGAGGTGGTAACGATGTGGAATTCAACACTCTATATGCTTCAGAGGATGGAGGAGCAGTAAAATGCCAGTCAAGCCTATACAGCCACCTATGATATAGGCAAAGGAGGGGTAATGAACAGTGGAGAATAACTTCCGTCTTGTGCAAGGTTCTCCAACCCTTTGAACTTGCCACACGTGAAGTCAGTACAGACACTGCCAGCTTGAATCAGGTCATTCCCCTCATCAGGCTTTTGCAGAAGCAGCTGGAGAAATTGAAGGAGGAGCTAAGATGGAGCGATTCCACAAAGTATGTGGGACTTGTGGATGGAGCCCTTAATTTGCTTTCCCAGGATTCAAGGGTGGTAAATCTGTTGAAATCAGAGCACTACATTTTGGCCACCATGCTCGAACCTAGGTATAAAGCCTACGTTGTATCTCTCTTTCCGGCAGACACTAGTGTGCAGAGGTGCAAAGACCTGCTGGTGAGTAAATTGTCAACTCAAGCGGAACGTGACCCGTCAATAGCTCCTCCTTCAATTTCTCTCGCCACTGGGACTGCAAGGAAAGGGATAAGATTTCCTAGCCCACCCACTGGCGGTGATGCAGGGCAGTCAGGAGCGAAAGCTGACATCTGGTCAGGACTGAAGGACCTGCCAACGTTTACTGACATGTCTACTGTCACTGCATATGATTCTGTCACCATTGAAAGAATGGTGGAGGATTATATGAGTGACAGCATACAAGTAGGCATGTCAGACAGTCCGTATGTATACTGGCAGGAAAAAGAGGCAATTTGGATGCCCTTGCACAAACTGGCTTTATTTTACCTAAGTTGCCCTCCCTCCAGTGTGTACTCCGAAAGAGTGTTTAGTGTAGCCGGTAACCTTGTCAGCGATCGGCGTAGGAGGCTACTTCCACAAAATGTGGAGAAGATGATGTTCAGCAAAATAAATTATAAATTCCTCCAGGAAGACCTTTACCAGCAATTGCCTACAGAAAGTACAGAGGGACCTGTGATGGTGGATTCCAGTGGGGACAAAATAATACTCTGCGAGGAGGAGGATGTACACACTGAAAGGGGTGAGGTCGACATCTTGCCTCTGTAGAGCCAGTTTGTGCAAGGAGAGATTGATTGCTTCTTTTTTGGTGGGGGCCCAAACAAACCAGTCATTTCAGCCACAGTCGTGTGGCAGACCCTGTTGCTGAAATGATTGGTTCGTTAAAGTGTGCATGTCCTGTTTATGCAACATATGGGTGGGAGGGAGAGCCCAAGGACAATTCCATCTTGCACTTCTTTTTCTTCTTATCATCATGTGCTGTTTGGGGACTATTTTTTTGAAGTGCCATCCTGTCTGACACTTCCGTATATGTCCAGTGGTACTGACATTTAATTCCAGTGATTTGGACATATAATTCCAATTGATTAGGACATAAAATTCCAGTGATTTAGACGTATAATTCCAGTGATTTTGCAGTATAATTCAAGTGATTTGGACGTATAATTCCAGCAATTTTGTCATTTAATTTCAGTGATTTGGATGTATAATTCCAGTGATTTGGACGTATAATTCCAGTGATTTGGACGTATAATTGTTTGTGTCGCTTGGCTTAGTCATACAGCTACCTCATTGCACCTCTTCGACATCTTTGCATGAGGTGCTGTTTGGGGCCTAGTGTTTGAAAAGTGCCATACTGTCTGACACTGCTGTATGAGTCCAGGGGTGCTGCTGTATTAGTCCTGGGGTACTGCCGTATAAGTCCACCAATTGCAGAATTTTTAAAAAATGACAGGGGTGTGCTGGAGATGCTGTCAGTGGACCGAACAATTGCGGCCCACTCTTGACATTCGGCCACTGTGTGACACTACTAGATGGGCCAGGTGGTTGTGTCGCTTAGCTTAGCCATACAGCAACTCGGTGCACCTTTTTTTCTTCTTTGCATCATGTGCTGTTTGGGGCCTTTTTTTAATATCTGCCCTCCTGTCTGCCACTGCAGTGCCACTCCTAGATGGCCCAATTGTTTGTGTCGCTTGGCTTAGTCATACAGCTACCTCATTGCACCTCTTCTACATCTTTGCATGAGGTGCTGTTTGGGGCCTAGTTTTTGAAAAGTGCCATCGTGTCTGACACTGCATTGCCACTTCTAGATGGGCCAGGTGTTTGCGTCGCACACTTTTGTCGCTTGGCTTAGTCATACAGCAGCCTCGGTGCACCTCTTTTTCTTCTTTGCATCATGTGCTGTTTGGGGCCTTTTTTTTATATCTGCCCTCCTGTCTGACACTGCAGTGCCACTCCTAGATGGGCCAGGTGTTTGTGCCGCACACTTTTGTCGTTTAGCTTACTCATACAGCCACCTTGGTGCAACTTTTTTGCCTAAAAACAATATCGTGAGGTGTGAGGTGTTCAGAATAGACTGGAAAAGAGTGGAAATTAATGTTATTGAGGTTAATAATACTTTAGGATCAAAATTACCCCCAAATTCTGTGACTTTAGCCATTTTTATGTTTTTTTCAAAAATCATCCAAATCTAAAACCAAAACCAAAACACGAAAGGGTGGTTTTGGCAAAACCAAAACACGAAAGTGGAATTGGAACTAAAACTAAAACACAAAACATGAAAAGTGCCAGCCGCACATCTCTAATTTGGAGGGGTCTGACAGCACATAATGGGCATCTTGAGTTGACTGATGACACATAAGGAGCACATGGGATGTTTGAGGGGCATTTAAAGAGCATATGGAAGGATAAATTCTGAAGGACACATATAAAGTGAAGTGGGATCTCTAATCTTTTAAATGAGACAAATAGACAGTTTTACATGCCAGAGCATGGAGGAGCAGAGGTCAGGGGATGAGAAGTGAATTGTGTGTAGTTGGCATAGCACCCCACTATAGAATGTGGCCATTATCTATACATATAGACATATATACTGCACCTGAATCTTCTTGTCATGCATGAAAATTCAATAGACCCCATGTACAGCATGAACCTACAAAAATCCTTGAAGGAATAAAAGAGTGCTTGAAAGATGTAGCTAAAACACTGTATCTTCAGTACTCTCCTTTACATTGAAATTGAAATCTACATGAACATTTCATTTTTTTAAAATTCCTTAATTAAAAAATAAAACATTTAAGTTAGTGTAAAATGAGGCATTACATTGTAGTGTTCGTCATTTACAGAATGGTATTAAAAATCCTCACAGGAATGGAGTCTGTGCTACCTTCTCTCACGGATGACCACCAAGTATGAGTCACTGTAATTGATCTGTGTTTCACCCTCCAATCTATGAAGCATAATTTCCATTTTAATACATCTACTACTATAGAATACATAATCAACTATTAAATACAACCTAGCATTACCTCGTCTTTTCATTTTATTTTACTTACTGGGTATGAAGGCATTTTAATCTCAGTACTGCAATTAAATATATTCTTCTGAGTTATATCTGACAGAAGGGCTGTACTTAGTGATGATTCATGTAAGGGTTCTAGGATCACTTAATCATTTTTATAGTTTTTGTTATAACTACTAATGGATTGATGAAATTCGTGCCAAATCTCCAATGTTTTCACTGCTGGAATTGTTGGCTATGAGTTTTCTTACATTTATTTTTTTAATCCCATTTTTTAATTTAAAATTTTTAACCTCTGGTGGTCACTCTGGATCTAAATTGCAGAGGATTAGACGTCGGAAAAATCTGATTAACCGCAGGCAAACTGAGACAATACCTATTCATTGACTGCTGCTCCAATTTATCTTAAATGCCAAAGAAAGACTGATTTCCTTTGTCACCAAACCATACTGCACATCCTTAGTCTGGTTCCCTGTTTTTCCAGAATTCAATTCAAAGAACACGTTACCCACCCATTCCTGATAAGACCTCAAAATCACCCTTTATACTGTACTGTGTCTCAAACCACATGCCTAGAGCTTTTGAAATGTTAGGCTGCCCATTAACCCACACATCTTGCCTCCAAGCCCCCATGTATTGTCATGTTACAATATGCAGACCAGTAGTGTACACAATGGGGGTAATTCTGAGTTGATCGCAGCAGCAAGTTTGTTAGCAATTGGGCAAAACCATGTGCACTGCAGGGGGGGGGGGGGGGGGCAGATATAACATTTGCCGAGAGAGTTAGATTTGGGTGGGTTATTTCGTTTCTATGCAGGGTAAATACTAGCTCCTTTATTTTTACACTGCAATTTAAATTTCAGTTTGATTACACCACACCCAAATCTGACTCTCTCTGCACATGTTATATCTGTCCCCACCTGCAGTGCACATGGTTTTGCCCAACTGCTAACAAACTTGCTGCTGCAATCAACTCAGAATTAGGCCCTATATAGTATACCATGCTACTTTCTGGCCAATTGCACAAAGCTGACTCTGAAATTGGGTCTGTCTGGCTGAAAATTGGACAGTTGGGAGCTATGATTGATTTAACATGAGGAGGAGGATGCTGGAACATAGGGGGTATTTGGAGGAGTCTGATGGCATATAAGAGGCATGTGGAAGGGTTTGATGGCATATAAGGGGCACGTGGAGGGGACTGACAGCACATGTAGGTGTAGTATAAATACTATACAAGGGGAATGAGAATACCGTACATCACTGTTAGATTATTTTACCACTGCAACCCGACATAATTACTATCACTATTGTTTACCAGTCCTTTCTCCCATCCTCCTTACTTACAGTGTTTAATGTAACTAAATGTACAGTCTGTTTCTTCTCTTTACCACTTATAATGTCATGAGTTTTCATGGATACTACAGACTGGAGTTCTCTTGGGTCAACACACAATGGGGGATATTCAAATGTTTGAAAAGTCAGTTGGGTGTTTGTTTTCCTATGTAATAGAAAGGAAAAAACAGACACCCAACCAACTTTTCAAACAAATGAATATCCCCCAATGAGTAAAGTAAAGAGGTAGCTATTTAAATTTATAGAGGTCTATTCATGTAGCAGTGAAAAGTGTGGAGAAGTGAGCCAGTGGAGAAGTTGCTCAATCAGCATTCAAGTAACATTTATAATGTGCTTACTATAAAATCATACAGAGCAGCTGATTGGTTGCCATGGGCAACTTCTCCACTGGCTCACTTCTCCACACTTTTCACTGCTTCATGAACCCCATAATTCTTGTAAATCTGTAACTGTGGATACAGTATTTACACAAGTTCTATATATGTATATAAATGAGAGATGAGCGGGTTCGGTTCCTCGGAATCCGAACCCCCCCGAACTTCACCCATTTTACACGGGTCCGAGGCAGACTCGGATCCTCCCGCCTTGCTCGGATAACCCAAGCGAGCCCGAACGTCATCATCCCGCTGTCGGATTCTCGCGAGATTCGTATTCTATATAAGGAGCCGCGCGTTGCCGCCATTTTCACTCGTGCATTGGAGATGATAGGGAGAGGACGTGTGCAGCGTTCTCTCAGTTATGTTCAGTGTGCTGCAAATATCTGTGCTCAGTGTGCTGCAAATATCTGTGCTCAGTGTGCTGCAAATATCTGTGCTCAGTGTGCTGCAAATATCTGTACTCAGTGTGCTTGCAAATATCTGTGCTCAGTGTGCTGAAAATATCTACGTTCTCTGCCTGAAAAACGCTCCATATCTGTGCTCAGTGTGCTGCAAATATCTGTGCTCAGTGTGCTTTATTGTGGGGACTGGGGACCACCAGTATTATATAGTAGGAGGACAGTGCAGAGTTTTGCTGACCAGTGACCACCAGTATTATACGTTCTCTGCCTGAAAAACGCTCCATATCTGTGCTGCATTGTAGTATATAGTAGGAGGACAGTGCCGAATTTTGCTGACCAGTGACCACCAGTATTATATCAGTACGGTACAGTAGTCCACTGCTCTAACTACCTCTGTGTCGTCAAGTATACTATCCATCCATACCTGTGGTGCATTTTAGTTGTTGTGCGCAGTAGTAGGAGGACAGTGCATAAGTTTGCTGACCACCAGTATATAATATATAGCAGTACGGTACAGTAGTCCACTGCTCTACCTACCTCTGTGTCGTCAAGTATACTATCCATCCATACCTGTGGTGCATTTTAGTTGTTGTGCGCAGTAGTAGGAGGACAGTGCATAATTTTGCTGACCAGTATATAATATATAGCAGTACGGTACAGTAGTCCACTGCTCTACCTACCTCTGTGTCGTCAAGTATACTATCCATCCATACCTGTGGTGCATTTTAGTTGTTGTGCGCAGTAGTAGGAGGACAGTGCATAATTTTGTTGACCACCAGTATATAATATATAGCAGTACGGTACAGTAGTCCACTGCTCTACCTACCTCTGTGTCATCAAGTATACTATCCATCCATACCTGTGGTGCATTTTAGTTGTTGTGCGCAGTAGTAGGAGGACAGTGCATAATTTTGCTGACCACCAGTATATAATATATAGCAGTACAGTACAGTAGGCCATTGCTATTGATATATATTACTGGCATATAATTCCACACATTAAAAAATGGAGAACAAAAATGTGGAGGGTAAAATAGGGAAAGATCAAGATCCACTTCCACCTAGTGCTGAAGCTGCTGCCACTAGTCATGGCCGAGACGATGAAATGCCATCAACATCGTCTGCCAAGGATGATGCCCAATGTCATAGTAGAGAGCATGTAAAATCCCAAAAACAAAAGTTCAGTAAAATGACCCAAAAATCTAAATTAAAAGCGTCTGAGGAGAAGCGTAAACTTGCCAATATGCCATTTACGACACGGAGTCGCAAGGAACGGCTGAGGCCCTGTCCTATGTTCCTCATGACTAGTGGGTCAGCATCACATGAGGATGGAAGCACTCATCCTCCCACTAGAAAAATGAAAAGACTTAAGCTGGCAAAAGCACAGCAAAGAACTGTGCATTCCTCTAAATCACAAATCCCCAAGGAGAGTCCAATTGTGTCGGTTGCGATGCCTGACCTTCCCAACACTGGACGGGAAGAGGTGGCGCCTTCCACCATTTGCATGCCCCCTGCAAGTGCTGGAAGGAGCACCCGCAGTCCAGTTCTGTTATGCACACCAGTGCCTGCAGGAAAGTACTGGTGTCAGGACTGTTATGCACTCCAGTGCCTGCAGGAATGTACTGGTGTTTGAACTGTTATGCAAAACAAATAGACTTACAGACAGACTGGGGAATATGACATAACGTACACAGAAGGTGATAGGGTAACAAAATACACACAAAGTGAACAGAGAAGCCCAGAGGCTAAGGAACTGGGTATCTCCCTTGTATTAGAACTGCTCAGATGGGAAAAGCAAGATGTTGTGTTTTAATACGTAGAGAACCCGAAATGCTGTTGCTAAGGGCAACAGCAAAACCCTAAAGGGTTACCAACGGGTGTGGCAGTAAACTCCTTGGTCAGAGATGGAATGATAGACACAAGGAGAGTCTCCACAATCCTAATTCTCACTTGCAGTGCACAGGTTCAGCTTACTGCCACTAAACTGACCCCTGACACCTAGCACAGTGAGACAGGATTAGACAGGCAAGTCTTAGAATACAGCCGCAAACTTGCTAAGTTCACAGAGTAGTAACAGAACCCCAGCAAGCTAAACGACTGACTCCAGTCTTACTGCTAGGTCTGGATTGGCAGAGTGTAATACCAAATCCCCAGGCCTAATTGCAGTAAGCAACAAACAAATACAAAGCTACACAGTACTGGCTAACTTTCAGAAACTGACTAACCAACAAAGATTCAGCAGCATCTGCTTACCCTGAGAAGAGGCCTTATAAAGCAGGTGCTGTCCACGCCCCACTCAGACCTCACAGACTGTGAGCACAAAAACCAGCACCGGATCCCCTGCCATGCACAGAGCCTATAACCACTGCACAGCAAAAGACCCGAACCGGAGTATCAGCTGCGCTCAGGTCACTCCGCTAGCACTTGTCTCCCGGTTGCCATGACGACGTGGCAGCACAGGGCAGGAGACCCTAACAGTACCCCCCCTCTGACGAGGGGTCAAAGAACCCCTACCACCGGGTTTATCGGGGAACTGCGAGAAGAAAGAGCGTATCAGTCTGGGGGCATGAAGATCACAACTGCGCACCCACGACCGCTCCTCCGGGCCATACCCCTTCCAGTGCACCAAAAATGACAGCCGACCCCGAACCACCTTGGAGTCAAGAATCCTTTCAACAACAAACTCCCTCTGGCCACGTATCAGAAGAGGGGAAGGTCTTCCACTGGAAGAAGGATTACTAATCGCCCGTTTTAAAAGGGAACAATGAAATGTTTTATTGATACCCAAAGAACGGGGCAGATCTAACTGAAATGCCACCGGATTGATAACCCTGGTGATCTTATAAGGGCCGATGAACCGGGGGCCTAACTTATGAGATGGCTGTCTCAACTTCAAATTCTTGGTAGACAACCAGACGAAGTCTCCTAATTTGAAGCTGCAGGGTCTTTTCCGCTTATCAAAAACCCTTTTGGTCACTAATGACACAGACACAAGGGCTTTCTTCACTTTCCGCCAAATACCTCTAAGGACCGAAACCACAGAGGAACCACCAGGCGTGGAGTCCAGGGGGTCAAAAGAATTGGCCTTAGGATGATGCCCATACACACAAAGGAAGGGAGAGATCCCTGTAGCAGAGTGAGCCGCGTTGTTATAGGCAAACTCCGCCATGGACAGATGAGCAACCCAGTCAGTCTGACACTTGGAGACATAACACCTGAGGAACTGCTCCAAGGACTGGTTCACCCTTTCAGTCTGCCCATTAGACTGCGGATGGTAGCCCGACGACAAGCTGACAGAAATCTGGAGATCGGAACAAAATGCCCTCCAGAATTTGGCCACAAACTGGGATCCGCGGTCAGAGACCACATCAAGTGGCAACCCGTGGAGACGCACAACATGCAGCATAAATAATTCAGACAGGCGTCTGGCCGATGGCAGCCCAACCAGTGGAACGAAGTGCGCCATCTTCGAAAACCTGTCAACGACAACCCAGATGGCTGTCATCCCCGAGGATTTGGGCAAGTCCACCACAAAATCCATTGAAATGTGGGTCCATGGCTTAGATGGGATAGAGAGTGGATGTAATGGGCCAACAGGAACCCCTCTAGGAGTCTTATTTCGGGCACAGATGTCACATGCCCGAACCCACTGATCCACATCCTTAGCCACCGAGGGCCACCACACCGCCCTAGATAGCAACTCCCGAGTTCTGGCAATACCCGGGTGACCTGCAGACTTCTTGGCATGGAATTCCAGGAACACTCGCTGTCTTAACCTAGGAGGCACAAACAAAAGACCTACCGGAAGGTCTGGAGGAGCCTGCTCCTGTGCTCTAAGGACTAATGATAAGAGGTCCTGGGTAATGCCCACTTTAATACATGATGGGGAAACAATGGGCAACGGCTCCTCGGTGGTCTCCTGGATTGGAGCAAAACTCCGCGAGAGCGCATCAGCCTTGATGTTTTTTGACCCAGGGCGATATGTTATCAAAAAATTAAAGCGAGCAAAAAACAAAGCCCATCGTGCCTGCCTGGCATTGAGACGCTTCGCTGACTCTAAATATGCCAGATTCTTATGGTCAGTGAGAATTGAGACCAGAAACTTAGCCCCCTCAAGCCAGTGTCTCCACTCCTCGAGTGCATCCTTAATAGCCAACAATTCCCGGTTACCCACGTCATAATTCATCTCGGCAGGCGAAAATTTACGGGAAAAGTAAGCACAGGGATGAAGGCGATTATCAGACACTCCCATCTGAGAAAGCACTGCCCCAATACCCATCTCAGAGGCATCCACCTCCACCACAAAAGGACGCTCTGGATCTGGGTGTCGCAGCACCTTGGCCGAAACAAATGCCCTTTTGAGACGGGCAAAAGCCGCTTTAGCCTCACAAGACCAGTGAGCAACATCCGCCCCTTTCTTAGTGAGTGCCACCAAGGGCGCCACTATAGACGAAAATCCAGCGATAAATCGTCTATAAAAATTCGCAAAGCCCAGGAAACGCTGAAGCGCCTTCAAACTAGTGGGCTGCACCCAATCCAGGACTGCCTGTACCTTGGAACCCTCCATTTGGAAACCTTCTGGGGAGATAATATATCCTAGAAATGCGATTTGCTGAACTTCAAATTCGCACTTCTCCAGCTTCGCCCCAAGCTGGTGGTCTCTGAGTTTCTGGAGGACTAAGCGTACATGCTTCCGATGTTCCTCCAGGGAATGGGAGAAGATTAGGATGTCATCTAAGTATACAACTAAGAATCTATCCAAATATTCCCTGAGCACATCATTCATGAAATCCTGGAAGACTGCCGGGGCATTACAGAGCCCAAAAGGCATCACCAAATATTCATAATGCCCTGAGTGGGTATTAAAGGCAGTCTTCCATTCATCCCCCTCTCTTATTCGGATTAGATTGTACGCACCGCGTAGGTCAATCTTAGAAAAAATGGTGGCAGTACGAAGCTGGTCAAACAAGACCGAAATGAGAGGCAGTGGGTATGAGTTTTTAATCGTGATACGGTTCAATTCCCTGAAGTCGATGCAGGGTCGCAACGAACCGTCCTTTTTACCCACGAAGAAGAACCCCGACCCAACTGGAGACTGTGAAGGTCTGATAAATCCCTTAGCCAAGTTCTCCTGAATGTACTCTGCCATAGCCTGAGTCTCAGGACGTGACAGGGAGTACAACCTGCTCTTGGGAAGCTTAGCATTTGGCAACAAATCAATGGCACAGTCATAGGGGCGATGGGGAGGTAGTACCTCTGCAACTTTTTTGGAGAACACGTCCGCAAAATCTGCATAACACCCTGGCAATCCTGGCAAACTTAGCTGCGAGAGCCTGACTGGAAGGCTCAAGCAACTCCTGAAACAATCAGTACCCCAACTAAGAATCTCCCCAGAGACCCAGTCAAATTGAGGATTGTGGGCCCTTAACCAGGGTAACCCCAACACCAATGGGGCAAAAGTACAGACAGTCACATAAAAGGACAATTTTTCAGAGTGTGTGGCTCCAATAAACAAAGAAATCTGGCTAGTGCAAGAGGTAATTTTACCTTGGGATAATGGTTCCCCGTTTAACCCACAAATCTCAATTTCCGATGCCAAGGGTACTAAGGAAACAGAGTGTTTCAGGGCGAATTGGCGGTCCATAAAAACCCCGTCAGCCCCACTGTCCACAAAGGCCTCAGTCTTGACAGTTTGACCGAGGATCTTCAAGGTCACCGGAATGATAAAAGTCTTCTTGGGAAATTCTGACTTCTGGCCTGATAGGATATTTCCCATCACCCTCAGGCCCTGAAGTTTTCCGGCTTTTCTGGGCATGATACTACCACATGACCTTTATTCCCACAGTACAAACACAACCCCTGCTGTCTCCTCCGCGTCTTCTCACGCGAGGAGAGGCAGGTAGCCCCAATCTGCATAGGCTCCTCGGAAAATTCCTCAGAGTCTGAGGTTCCCTTGGGAAGGAAGGAAATCTCAGTCTCCCTTTCAAGCCTACGCTCTCTCAGCCGTCTATCCACCCGGATGGATAACTGCATGAGCTGATCCAAGCTATCAGGCAAGGGATATTGTACCAGTTGGTCCTTTATCTGGTTAGAAAGACCTCTTCGGTACTGGTGTCTCAGGGCTGGGTCATTCCACTGGGTATCATGGGCCAACCACCGAAACTCCGTACAGTAAACCTCAACTGGCCTTCGCCCTTGTTTAAGGATCGAAATCTGAGCCTCGGCTGAGGCCGTCTTGTCAGGGTCATCATACAACATGCCCAGTGCCGTAAAAAAAGCATCAACACTTTTAAGCAACCGACAGTCAGGCTGCAACCCATATGCCCAGACCTGTGGGTCTCCTTGTAGCAAGGAAATCACTATGCCCACCCGCTGAATCTCCGACCCAGAAGACTGAGGCCTAAGCCGGAAGTATAGCTTGCAGCTCTCCTTGAAACAAAAGAACTGCGAGCGATCTCCAGAAAAACGATCCGGGAGATTTACTTTCGGCTCCTTAACCCCTGCAGGTGCTGCTGCTGCGGGAGCTCCGCCAGCAGCCTGGGAGGTGTGCATTTTAATGGACAAATCATTAAATTGTCGAGTCAGGACCTGCACCTGATCGACCACCTGTTGCAACGTATTTTGAGGGGTATGCTCCATATTCCCACAAAATTTCAACAGGAGTATTGGGCTGCTGAATATGTTATGCACACCAGTGCCTGCAGGAAAGTACTGGTGTCAGGACTGTTATGCACTCCAGTGCCTGCAGGAATGTACTGGTGTTTGAACTGTTATGCAAAACAAATGGACTTACAGACAGACTGGGGAATATGACTTAACGTACACAGAAGGTGATAGGGTAACAAAATACACACAAAGTGAACAGAGAAGCCCAGAGGCTAAGGAACTGGGTATCTCCCTTGTATTAGAACTGCTCAGATGGGAAAAGCAAGATGTTGTGTTTTAATACGTAGAGAACCCGAAATGCTGTTGCTAAGGGCAACAGCAAAACCCTAAAGGGTTACCAACGGGTGTGGCAGTAAACTCCTTGGTCAGAGATGGAATGATAGACACAAGGAGAGTCTCCACAATCCTAATTCTCACTTGCAGTGCACAGGTTCAGCTTACTGCCACTAAACTGACCCCTGACACCTAGCACAGTGAGACAGGATTAGACAGGCAAGTCTTAGAATACAGCCGCAAACTTGCTAAGTTCACAGAGTAGTAACAGAACCCCAGCAAGCTAAACGACTGACTCCAGTCTTACTGCTAGGTCTGGATTGGCAGAGTGTAATACCAAATCCCCAGGCCTAATTGCAGTAAGCAACAAACAAATACAAAGCTACACAGTACTGGCTAACTTTCAGAAACTGACTAACCAACAAAGATTCAGCAGCATCTGCTTACCCTGAGAAGAGGCCTTATAAAGCAGGTGCTGTCCACGCCCCACTCAGACCTCACAGACTGTGAGCACAAAAACCAGCACCGGATCCCCTGCCATGCACAGAGCCTATAACCACTGCACAGCAAAAGACCCGAACCGGAGTATCAGCTGCGCTCAGGTCACTCCGCTAGCACTTGTCTCCCGGTTGCCATGACGACGTGGCAGCACAGGGCAGGAGACCCTAACAAGTTCCTGATAGTCAAATTGAAGATGTCACTGTTGAAGTACACCAGGATGAGGATATGGGTGTTGCTAGCGCTGAGGAGAAAATTGACAAGGAGGACTCTGAGGGTGAGGTGGTTTGTTTAAGTCAGGCACCCGGGTAGACACCTGTTGTCCGTGGGATGAATATAGCCATTGATATGCCTGGTCAAAATACAAAAAAAAATCACCTCGTCGGTGTGGAATTATTTTAACAGAAATGCGGACAACATTTGTCAAGCCGTGTGTTGCCTTTGTCAAGCTATAATAAGTAGGGGTATGGACATTAACCACCTAGGAACATCCTCCCTTATACGTCACCTGGAGTGCATTCATCAGAAGTCATTGACAAGTTCAAAAACTTTGGGTGACAGCGGAAGCAGTCCACTGACAACTAAATCCCTTCCTCTTGTAACCAAGCTCCTGCAAACCACACCACCAACTCCCTCAGTGTCAATTTCCTCCTTAGACAGGAACGCCAATAGTCCTGCAGGCCATGTCACTGTCAAGTCTGATGAGTCCTCTCCTGCCTGGGATTCCTCCGATGCATCCTTGAGTGTAAAGCCTACTGCTGCTGGCACTGCTGTTGTTGCTGCTGGGAGTCGATCGTCATCCGAGAGGGGAAGTCGGAAGACCACTTGTACTACTTCCAGTAAGCAATTGACTGTCCAACAGTCCTTTGCAAGGAAGATGAAATATCACAGCAGTCATCCTGCTGCAAAGTGGATAACTCAGGCCTTGGCAGCCTGGGCGGTGTTAAACGTGTTTCCGGTATCCACCGTTAATTCAAAGGAAACTAGAGATTTGCTTGAGGTACTGTGCCCCCGGTACCAAATACCATCTAGGTTCCATTTCTCTAGGCAGGCGATACCGAGAATGTACACAGACCTCAGAAAAAGAGTCACCAGTGTCCTAAAAAATGCAGTTGTACCCAATGTCCACTTAACCACGGACATGTGGACAAGTGGAGCAGGGCAGACTCAGGACTATATGACTGTGACAGCCCACTGGGTAGATGTATTGCCTCCCGCAGCAAGAACAGCAGCGGCGGCACCAGTAGCAGCATCTCGCAAATGCCAACTCATTCCTAGGCAGGCTACGCTTTGTATCACCGCTTTCCAGAAGAGGCACACAGCTGACAACCTCTTACAGAAACTGAGGAACATCATCGCAGAATGGCTTACCCCAATTGGACTCTCCTGGGGATTTGTGACATCGGACAACGCCACCAATATTGTGCGTGCATTACATGTGGGCAAATTCCAGCACGTCCCATGTTTTGCACATACATTGAATTTGGTGGTGCAGAATTATTTAAAAAACGACAGGGGCGTGCAAGAGATGCTGTCGGTGGCCCAAAGAATTGCGGGCCACTTTCGGCATTCAGCCACCGCGTGCCGAAGACTGGAGCACCAGCAAACACTCCTGAACCTGCCCCACCATCATCTGAAGCAAGAGGTGGTAACGAGGTGGAATTCAAACCTCTATATGCTTCAGAGGATGGAGGAGCAGCAAAAGGCCATTCAAGCCTTTACAGCTTCCTACAATATAGGCAAAGGAGGGGGAATGCACCTGACTCAAGCACAGTGGAGAATGATTTCAACGTTGTGCAAGGTTCTGCAATTCTGCAACCGTTTGAACTTGCCACACGTGAAGTCAGTTCAGACACTGCCAGCCTGAGTCAGGTCATTCCCCTCATCAGGCTTTTGCAGAAGAAGCTGGAGAGATTGAAGGAGGAGCTAAAACAGAGCGATTCCGCTAGGCATGTGGGACTTGTGGATGGAGCCCTTAATTCGCTTAACCAGGATTCACGGGTGGTCAATCTGTTGAAATCAGAGCACTACATTTTGGCCACCGTGCTCGATCCTAGATTTAAAACCTACGTTGGATCTCTCTTTCCGGCAGACACAAGTCTGCAGAAGTTCAAAGACCTGCTGGTGAGAAAATTGTCAAGTCAAGCGGAACGTTACCCGTCAACAGCTCCTCCTTCATATTCTCCCGCAACTGGGGCAGCGAGGAAAAGGCTAAGAATTCCGAGCCCACCCGCTGGCGGTGATGCAGGGCAGTCTGGAGCGAGTGCTGACATCTGGTCCGGACTGAAGGACCTGCCAACGATTACTGACATGTCGTCTACTGTCACTGCATATGATTCTGTCACCATTGAAAGAATGGTGGAGGATTATATCAGTGACAGCATACAAGTAGGCATGTCAGACAGTCCGTACGTATACTGGCAAGAAAAAGAGGCAATTTGGAGGCCCTTGCACAAACTGGCTTTATTTTACCTAAGTTGCCCCCCCTCCAGTGTGTACTCAGAAAGAGTGTTTAGTGCAGCCGCTCACCTTGTAAGCAATCGGCGTACGAGGTTACTTCCAGAAAATGTGGAGAAGATGATGTTCATCAAAATGAATTATAATCAATTTCTCCGTGGAGGCATTCACCAGCAATTGCCTCCAGAAGGTACACAGGGACCTGAGATGGTGGATTCCATTGGGGACGAATTAATAATCTGTGAGGAGGGGGATGTACACAGTGAAAGGGGTGAGGAATCGGACGATGAGGAGGAGGTGGACATCTTGCCTCTGTAGAGCCAGTTTGTGCAAGGAGAGATTGATTGCTTCTTTTTTGGTGGGGGCCCAAACCAACCAGTCATTTCAGTCACAGTCGTGTGGCAGACCCTGTCGCTGAAATGATGGGTTTGTTAAAGTGTGCATGTCCTGTTTATACAACATAAGGGTGGGTGGGATGGCCCAAGGACAATTCCATCTTGCACCTCTTTTTTTTCTTTAATTTATCTTTGCATCATGTGCTGTTTGGGGACTATTTTTTAAATCTGCCATCCTGTCTGACACTGCAGTGCCACTCCTAGATGGGCCAGGTGTTTGTGTCGGCCACTTGGGTCGCTTAGCTTAGCCACACAGCTACCTCATTGCACCTCTTTTTTTCTTTGCATCATGTGCTGTTTGGGGACTATTTTTTAAATCTGCCATCCTGTCTGACACTGCAATGACACTCCTAGATGGGCCAGGTGTTTGTGTCGGCCACTTGGGTCGCTTAGCTTAGTCACACAGCGACCTTGGTGCACCTCTTTTTTTCTTTGCATCATGTGCTGTTTGGGGACTATTTTTTGAAGGGCCATCCTGTCTGACACTGCAGTGCCACTCCTAGATGGGACAGGTTTTGTGTCGGCCACTTGGGTCGCTTAGCTTAGTCACACAGCGACCTTGGTGCACCTCTTGTTTTCTTTGCATCATGTGCTGTTTGGGGACTATTTTTTAAATCTGCCATCCTGTCTGACACTGCAGTGACAGTCCTAGATGGGCCAGGTGTTTGTGTCGGCCACTTGTTTCGCTTAGCTTAGCCACACAGCTACCTCATTGCACCTTTTTTTTCTTTGCATCATGTGCTGTTTGGGGACTATTTTTTAAATCTGCCATCCTGTCTGACACTGCAGTGACACTCCTAGATGGGCCAGGTGTTTGTGTCGGCCACTTGGGTCGCTCAGCTTATTCACACAGCGACCTTGGTGCACCTCTTTTTTTCTTTGCATCATGTGCTGTTTGGGGACTATTTTTTGAAGTGCCATCCTGTCTGACACTGCAGTGCCACTCCTAGATGGGCCAGGTGTTTGTGTCGGCCACTTGGGTCGCTTAGCTTAGTCATTCAGCAACCTCGGTGCAAATTTTAGGACTAAAAATAATATTGTGAGGTGTGAGGTGTTCAGAATAGACTGGAAATGAGTGGAAATTATGGTTATTGAGGTTAATAATACTATGGGATCAAAATTACCCCCAAATTCTATGATTTAACCTGTTTTTGAGGATTTTTTGTAAAAAAAACACCCGAATCCAAAACACACCAGAATCCGGCAAAAAAATTTCAGGGAGGTTTTGCCAAAACGCGTCCGAATCCAAAACACGGCCGCGGAACAGAATCCAAAACCAAAACACAAAACCCGAAAAATGTATGGTACACATCACTAATATAAATATTGTACATATGTAACCTTGAAACCCTTGGGTGTCTGTAAACAGCCTCCTGCTCCCAGCTTCAGCTATAAGTCTCTCGGAGGGCAACCCAGTTCCTGCATTGAGCAATCAGGACATGTGACTGTGCACATGACTGAGAATTGCGATTCCTCAACATTGTATATTTCCTTGTGCATGTCTATGAGATGCAAGGTAGAGTGTGCAATGTTGGTGGCCAAAGGGTTCCAGACCATTGAGGCTAATTAAGTTGCCCATCTGGGACATGTAGGATCATGAGCAATGCAGTGAATTATGATATGGCCAGATAATAAGTAGATAAGGAGGTATTACTGAAACCACCTGAAGAGTTAGTTCACAATACTTGCTTCAGCGGTGTAATTTCTACTGTACATTCGCCACAATGACTAAGGGAGGTCCTATGGGTGACCGTGTACTGATGTGCTACAAGGCAAGTATGGAGGAGTGCCGGTGAGTAGATGTCCTGAAAAGGGGGTAGGGCAGTACTGATTAGCCTGGTCCTTGCGGCTCACTACCCCAAACACACAGAGTAGTCATGGGCATGCCACGCTAGAAACAGGGTCTCACCAAATGTCTCGCCAGCCCCGCTAGTAGAAGTGTACCAAATCAATAGAGTTTGTCTGTGACAGGGGTGGTGCGTTACCCCCTTCCCTTTACATTGAGTCATATGAAGGCTAGCAATTCTTTAGCAGGAACTCTAGCATACAGTTTAATGCACCTACAGTATGTAACACCACCCTGGTAGTTTTTGACTTTGCTGAAACAATGTTGCTGCATCTTGCAAAACTGTTATCAGATGATCAGATGATTTTAATGCATTTTTTTTTTCAACTAAAGCAATATAAAAAGATAGGGTGTGGTACAAAATGCTGACATTCAGAATGTCAACATGATCTGAATTTCGAGATTCATTATGTTGACATGGTCATTGTCAGCATGTGACATGTTGACATTCACATATCGACATTGGCATAATGTTGCTATAAACAGCATAACCCTAGAGTAATTGCAGCTTAACCCTAACCCTAATGGCAGCCTAACCACAACCCTAACCTTACATGAGCTGTCAACACTGGGAATGTCAACATTTTGACTATATACTACAGTATACCTACAAAATAAATATAATGTTTGCAGTCATTTTATAAATGGGGTCATAGTTATATAAATAAATATAGTGAACATCACAGTTAGTGACGCATAGATTAAAAGACCAAAGTTTTGTTTTATTAATACCATTGTGGAGAATAGAACTCTGTGGTCATATTTCCTTTTGGATCCAGGAGGATGAGTTTGGGTGCAGTCACTGATTGATTATAATGGGGATATGGTAATGAGAAGAAGCAGATTAGTAGGGGGCTGCCACAGCTGAGCAGTAATAGCGACTGGACATGATATATGTGGAAATTAACATTTCAGTTTTGCCTCGAGGGAGAAAAGGGCAAAATATACTGAAGATGCTTCATAAGTGACACAATGTGCGTCAGTGTGATTGTGAGGGATGTTGTATAAGGCACTGATGATATATAATTGTTGTGAAATTTTAACAGATTTATTGATTTTAATTATTCCCTTCTTAATCTTGTTGTTACACTAGATTACACTGTTAAAAGATATCATATAGACAAACAGTGCAAATTAGAATGTTCACTTAAGTATCATTAACCACTGAAAATGGGATCTGCAATCTGAAAGCGTGACTTTGCTAGTCCAGATTGGCTGCCACGAGCCATCTCATTTTGTTCCTGGCACTGTAACTGCACTTGGAAGTACTCAAGGTGAAAACTACAGGCCTGATTCAGAGTTGCTGTTCAATAAGTCTATTTTGTGGATGGATCTTGCAACTTTTTACACTGCACATTTGCCCAGACTGAGCATGTGCAATTTTGAGCAACTACAGACAAAATGGAAGTACGATCAAACCTGCTGACACTGGCCCTCATTCCGAGTCGTTCGCTCGGTAATTTTCATCGCATCGCAGTGAAATTCCGCTTAGTACGCATGCGCAATATTCGCACTGCGACTGCGCCAAGTAATTTTACAATGAAGATAGTATTTTTACTCACGGCTTTTTCTTCGCTCTGGCGAACGTAGTGTGATTGACAGGAAATGGGTGTTACTGGGCGGAAACACGGCGTTTTCGGGGCGTGTGGATAAAAACGCTACCGTTTCCGGAAAAAACGCAGGAGTGGCCGGAGAAACGGGGGAGTGTCTGGGCGAACGCTGGGTGTGTTTATGACGTCAAACCAGGAACGACAAGCACTGAACTGATCGCAGATGCCGAGTAAGTCTGAAGCTACTCTGAAACTGCTAAGTAGTTTGAAATCGCAATATTGCGAATACATCGGTCGCAATTTTAAGAAGCTAAGATACACTCCCAGTAGGCGTAGGCTTAGCGTGAGCAACTCTGCTAAATTCGCCTTGCGAGCGATCAACTCGGAATGAGGGCCACTGTTAGCTCCTCATAAATTGGGTCTACAATAGAAGATTTGGTAGATCCAGTTGTCACAAATGGTGCTATTGGCCACAATGCCCCAGAGCATGTTTAGTTGCCAGGCCACTATAGGCGGGCCGGGTTGAGTGGCTCCCAGTGGTTCTGAGTAGTCGCCTACAGGCTGAGAGAGGCATCCAGGTCTCTGCATTGGTACAGATCATTTGCACCTGTGCAGCCTCTTGATGGACTTTCTGTGTTTCAGGCTACTCTTAGCTAGCAGTCAGTGATAGGTGATTGCTTCCAACCTTGGGGGTAATTCAGATCTGATCACTGGGCTGCTAACTTTGCTGTCCTGCGATCAGATAGTCTCCGCCTCCAGGGGGAGTGTAAATTCGCTATGCAAGTGTGCGATCACATGTGTATGCCAAGTTGCGAAAATACAGTGTGTGCAGTCTCTGCGAAGCCCAGGACTTACTCTTACAGTGCGATAAGAACAGGCTGATCAGGGCCAGAGCTGACGTCAGGCACCCTCCCTGAAAATGCTTGGTAATGCCTGCGTTTTTCCGGATATCCCTATAAATGCTCAGTTACCACTGTTATGAGCCACGGCTGTGGCTCATTCCTGTTTTGCATTTTGGTTCTGTATTTTATGTTATACTTCTGTTTATGTTCCCCGTGGGTATCATGGGGTGCTCGGAGCTCACCCTTAAGGAGGGGATACTGTTATGAACCACAGGTAGTGGTTCATTTCTATTTTATGTTTATTAAGTTGTCTTGCATGCCAGGATTTCCTGTTGCTCTGTTTTAGTATGCTCTTGTCTGCTGCCGCTGGTTAGTCTGTGTAATTGCAGCTTGTTCCATGTGTTCAGCCTCACCTGGCTGCTAATTGCATCTTGTCAGTTGGAATCATGCAATAGGCCAGCTGCTCTGGATTATTAATTAGGCCTCTCTGTTATATGCTGGCTGATTGCAGTTCACAGACGCTGGTGATATTTCTGGGTTTTCAGTCTGCTTGAGTTCTGAGCTTGGTTCCTGCTAGTTCCTGAGCTTCCTGTTTGCTGTATCTGTTGCAGAGAGTGTTTCCAGTCCTGCTCTATCCGGTCGTTCCTGTCCTCAGTGGTCCAGTACTCGGAAGTTGTCATCTGTTCCTGGAGTCCTGACCGAGCACCTTTAACATCCTGTGGTGTTCGTGAGTCGCAGCGTAGCCGTGTGTTGCGGCTTGACCGCTTACTATTTATTATTTGTTATATTGAGTCTCGGAGCTTTTGCGGAGGATTCCGCTCCCACAAATCCACTCTGGTATCCAGCGGTGCTGGGTAGGAGTAACGGATTAGTGGATTTTGGTTGTCCTTTTCCCTGGCGGTTTGTCCGCACATACTTCTGGTTTGAGTTTAGTTAGCTTGTAGCCCCTGGCCTGGTTGTTTAGTCAGAGGGCCCCTTGTTATCACCCTGTCTCGGATTTCCCTTTGTCTCCCATTAAGACCTGAGGGGGCATCGGAGTTGGGCAGACATAATCCGCCCTTCAAACGCGGCTGCCATGGGCTCAAGCAACCATAGTCTCGCAGGGGATTTCTGATAACACGGGCGAGACAACGGAGTTAGGGCGCCAGGGGTTACTAGGCTTTCCTGCTCCCATAACCAGCATTCCCCTCCAGTACTCTGGCCTTTGTCATAAGATCTCCTCTGGTCAGAAGTACTGGAATCATAACACCACCCACAAATGGCCTCCTCCTGTCAATCACCTTGCGAACGCCCATGCAAATGGATTTTTCGCACCATCCCATTGCTGAAAGGCACTGCCCGTTGTTGTTGTCTTATGTGCGTGCGCATTACGGTGCATAAGCATGCACAGTTAGGACCTGATTGCCAGCTGTGCGAAAACACACACCAGCGACCAGATCTAAATCATCCCTCTTGTCTCTGTGCACACTCAGCTGCAACTTTGTATTGACTTCCGATATGAGATGTAAGCATGGGGTGGTTGATTTATTTCAGTAATACATCATATCAGTAAAAGTGAAGGCACAGGAAGGCAAAGGTCTGAACCTGCTCTGCTGCTGGTCACCAAATGAATGAGCATGTACAGTAGCATGCAACAAGCCTGCACCAATTTTCTTGTATGCGTCTTTCTCTACAAATGTTCGGAGTACACATGCTTCCAACTGTAAATGAGAAAGGGCATTAATGTGCCAATATATAATAGATGATTTTGAAATGTACATCAATAGCCACGTGTTACATATAGTAAGTATCAGAGGCTTTAAAATGTATAGCTATATATCAGAGCTACAAAGATCTGGAGAGAGAATGCCAAGAAGCTCTTTGGAGGTCACGAACATTCTCAAAAGTCACTGCACCCAAAGAACTGCACAGATCAAGAAATAACTTTGTCTCTAACTAGTACTAGTCTATTATATGTTCTGAACAAGTCTACACTAATTGTATGGAGATACAGCCAATTAACAGAAAACACCCTTGAAGAAGTTGTTATCAATGAAACGCATTGGCTGATAAGCTATTGTGATTCAGAGCGATCTGGATTGGCTGACATCACGCCCGCCCACACAAGGGCGACAACAAATGTAAAATGTTCTGTCTTGTAATGGTCATACAAATATGTACTATATACAGTATGATAAACGTTAAATGTTGTTTTATTTGCCGTTTTAGATTAAATTTGTTATCCTATTCTGATGTACATCTGAATTATTTTAAAAACTATCTGTGTTGGGTAAACTCAGGTTGATTATATTCAAGGAATTAATTCATACTCAATCACCTAACAAAACAATTGTTATAAGGTTGAATGATAGGGAGGCACAGATCCATACAAATTAGGCGCCCCTCAAAAAAAACTATATTTTGGGGACCGTTTTAGGGATTGCTGCCTCCTTGAAAGTATTGAAAAGTACATGAGCAAAACAAATCAATCTTATTTGATATAATTTTAGCGCAGTATAGAAACTTGTGTATACATATCTATCTGTGTGTGTGTATGTATGTATGTATATGTGTATATATATATATATATATATATATATATATATTAGGTGCTTCATCGCGCCCTACGGGCGCTCTTCACACTGTTGTTGGGGGCTACGCCCCCTTAACCCCTGCACGCCTTTGTGTGATTGAATATATGTCTTAAATGGAGTATTCCCTGCATTCCTACTGTTGTTAGTGGTAAAATATTGCGCAATGTAAGGGCAGCCGATGGTGAAGGGGGTGTCGCCTCTTGAGACGGCGTGAACAGCGCCTGCAGGGCACGATGTAGAGAATGTAGCGGGTGTGCGGGGGGGGACCGTGGATGAGGAAGGGTGTCTGTAGATGCTGCAGGTGGAGGCACAGATGGGTGAGGAGGTTGGGAGGTGCTGGGAGGCACGAATGGGGGAGGGGGCCAGAGGCGGTGCAAATAGTGGAGGGGAGGGGTGGTGGCGGGTGGGGGAAGGGCAGGTGCAGGGATGTTGGGGATGGGGGAGGGGTTCCAAATGCGCTGCGGTGGAGAAGGGGCTGGTTGTGGGGGTGTGGAGGATAGGGGAGGGGGTCAAGAGGTGCTGCGGGTGGTGGAGGGGCAGGTGTGGGGGTGCGTGGATGCCATGGGTGGGGGGGTGCTGCAGGTGGGGTAGGGAGGTGCCATGTGGGGGGGAGAGGTGGTGCGGGTGGGAGAGGATCAGGTGCGGTGGTGTGGCGGATGGGGGAGGGGGTCAGGAGGTGCCGTGGGTGGTGGAGGGGCAGTTGCGGGATTGCCGCGGGTGGGGGACGGGGTCCTATACACACAGCATGCATTGCACATATGCACACACATACTGGTTTGTACAGTCTGTACAGACACAGCGACTGCACTCCTGTCCGCACTCACCACTTGTGGCTGTGCTGGGTCCCGCCATTCCCATGGGCCGGCACTTCCCCACACAGTTGCAGTATATCTCCCACAGCAGCAGCTGCAGCACGTTCCGCTCTGCCGCCTCCTCTGCTCCCCGGCGTCTCCGTCAGGAGAAACAGTGGCCCGGCATCCCCCGTGCCCGTCACTTCCCCAGCCAGCTGCAGCGTGCTCTGCTCCACCGCCACCGCCGGCCCTGATCCCCGGGGCACACAGCTGAGCAGTCCACCCTGCAGTATGGTGCAGAGAGGGGCTGCGCCTGGAGAGCTGTACCCTGGGCCAGACCGCCGCGCCTCCTCTGCTCCCCAGCATCCCCGTCAGGAGAAACAGTGGGCCGGCATCCTCCGGAGCCCGTCTCTTCCCCAGCCAGCTGCAGCGTGCTCTGCTCCACCACCACCGCTGGCTCTGATCCCCGGGGCACACAGCTGAGCAATCCTCCTTGAAGCATGATGCAGAGAGGGGCTGCACCTGCAGAGCTGTGCCCCGGGTCAGACCGCTGGACAGGGAAAGCGCTGTGTCTCAGTGTCCCGTGGCTGCAGCCATTCTGGGACTGGGCCACCAGAGAAAGTGAATCCTGGCCTGGGTGTTTATGATCTCTCTCCTATATAATTGGCCAGATCTGTGACTCTGCCCATCGCTGTGACTCCGCCCAGCGTTACAGGGCCGAATCACAAGGCTATTGTATAGGAGATATATATATATATATATATATATATTAGAGATGAGCGGGTTCGGTCGTTCTCAGAGAACCGAACCCTACCGGACTTCACCATTCGAGCCTGGATCCGAGTCAGGCTCGGGTTTTCCCGCCTGACTCAGAAACCAGAACGAGGCAAAACGTCATCACCCCACTGTCGGAACAGTGCTCAGTGTCTGTGCTCATTATTATCATTGCTGCATTGTGATGACCACTGAGCAGTATATAGTAGTACAGTACAGTAGTCCAGTGCTGTTCTCGCTAACCAGTGTCAGTTCTATTATCCTGAACAGTGCTCAGTATCTGTGCTCATTATTATCATTGCTGCATTGTGGTGACCACTGACCAGTATATAGTAGTACAGTACAGTAGTCCAGTGCTGTTCTCGCTGCTCAGTGTCAGTTCTACTTTCTAGAACAGTGCTCAGTATCTGTGCTCATTATTATCATTGCTGCATTGTGGTGACCACTGAGCAGTATATAGTAGTACAGTACAGTAGTCGAGTGCGGTTCTCATTGCCCAGTGTCAGTTCTATTATCCTGAACAGTGCTCATTATCTGTGCTCATTATTATCATTGCTGCATTGTGGTGACCACTGACCAGTATATAGTAGTACAGTACAGTAATCCAGTGCTGTTCTCGCTGCTCAGTGTCAGTTTTATTATCCTGAACAGTGCTCAGTATCTGTGCTCATTATGATCATTGCTGCATTGTGGTGACCAGTATATGGTAGTACAGTACAGTATTCCATTGCTGTATTTTGCTGCTCTGTGTCAGTTCTATTATCCTGAACAGTGCTCAGTATCTGTGCTCATTATTATCATTGCTGCATTCGGGTGACCACTGACCAGTATATAGTAGTACAGTACAGTAGTCCAGTGCTGTTCTCGCTGCCCAGTGTCAGTTCTATTATCCTGAACAGTGCTCAGTATCTGTGCTCATTGTTATCATTGCTGCATTGTGGTGACCAGTATATAGTAGTACAGTACAGTAGTCCATTGCTGTATTTTGCTGCTCCGTGTCAGTTCTATTATTCTGAACAGTGCTCAGTATCTGTGCTTATTATTATCATTATCATTTCATATAGGACCCCCTCAGCTCCTGATACACAGGTCTTTCAGGCCAACGCGGACATCGATGCCGACACAGAGATCGACACAGAAGTTAGAGGGGGGCACTATGATAGATTGGAATATAAAATTCAGCAATTTATCAATGCCATTAGGGATGTGTTAGAAATACCTATACAAATAGAGGAAAATTCTTGTATGCTAATTGCAAAATCATTAGTGACATTCCCGGTTTCGGAAGAGTTGAATACCCTATTTAAAAGATCCTGGTTAAACCCAGAAGAGGTTTTTCACATCCCCAATAAAGTACTTAAGACATATCCCTTTCCTGAGGAGGATAGAAGGAGATGGGAGATTCCTCCCATAATGGACATTTCGGTGTCCAGGCCATCAGGGGTCATTACATTACCTGTACCAGGCTCGGCCTCGTTAACAGAGCCGACTGACCGCAAGATAGAGACAACTCTAAAATCCATTTACATGGCTACTGGAGCCGCCCTTAGGCCCACTATTGCATGCACTCGGGTAGCTAGGGCTATGTTAAAATGGTCAGACAATTTAATAGAAGACCTTGATACAATCCATAGGGATTATGTTGTCTTAATTCTAGGTCACATAAAGGATTCGGCTAAATTCATGGTGAAAGCCATGAGGGACATTGGGCTGATGAATTCTAGAGCATCCTCCATGGCAGTAGTGGATCGCAGAGGTCTCTGGATCTGCCAATGGAACGCAGACGCCGAATCCAAGTGGTACCTCCCCTACGCAGGTGAGACACCGCTTGGGGACACTCTGAATACAAATTCTTCTGCAGCACCACCTGTGAGAAGACGTAACTCTGCTTCTCTGATGCAGTCCCCTTGGGCTGCCAGATCGAGAAAATTCGAGAGGGCCTACTTCTGCATGAGGCTAGGCCATAGAAAGAGCAGAAAGTCTGAACCCCTACAGGTGCACGGGTTCAGATGTTGGGTTCTACTCCCTTAGCGTCCTCAGCGTGACGTGGAAGGACTCCCATGTGGGGGTCCACTGGGGCGGGGGGGGGATCTCATCTACATCAGTACAGGGGAGCCTTAGTGATTATTATTATATCCCGGGTAATAAAAATTATTACCCAGGGTTAGAAACTGGATTCAAGAGTTTCCCCCTGGCTGTTTGTTTAATCAGCCCTGCCAATTGTTAGGACAGTGGGTTTGTCCCTGTCATATAAAGAAAGTTTTTTTTTTAAATTGCCATCATGTCTGACACTTCCGTTTATGTCCAGTGGTACTGCCATTTGATATAGGGGGTCATTCCGAGTTGTTCGCGCGTTATTTTCTTCTCGCAACGGAGCGATTAGTCGCTAATGCGCATGAGCAATGTCCGCAGTGCAACTGCGTCAAGTAAATTTGCTATGCAGTTAGGAATTTTACTCACGGCATTACGAGGTTTTTTCTTCGTTCTGGTGATCGTAATGTGATTGACAGGAAGTGGGTGTTTCTGGGCGGAAACTGTCCGTTTTATGGGAGTGTGTGAAAAAACGCTACCGTTTCTGGGAAAAACGCGGGAGTGGCTGGATAAACGGAGGAGTGTCTGGGCGAACGCTGGGTGTGTTTGTGACGTCAAACCAGGAACGACAAGCACTGAACTGATCGCACTGGAAGAGTAAGTCTCGAGCTACTCAGAAACTGCACAGAGAAGTCTTTTCGCAATATTGCGAATCTTTCGTTCGCAATTTTGATAAGCTAAGATTCACTCCCAGTAGGCAGCGGCTTAGCGTGTGCAAAGCTGCTAAAAGCAGCTTGCGAGCGAACAACTCGGAATGAGGGCCATAATTCCCAACATTACTGCCATTTAATTCCAGTGATTTTGTCATTTTCTTCCAGTGATTTGGACCAATAATACCATTGATTAGAACGAATAATTCCTGTGATACTAGCTTTTTAATTCTAGTGATATTGTCATTTTTTTTCCAGTGATTTGGACCAATAAATGATACCATTGATTAGAACGAATAATTCCTATGATATTGAGGTTTTTGTGTCGCTTAGCTTAGCCATCCAGCGACCGCCATCCAGCGACCTTGGTGCACCTCTTTCTTTCTTTGCATCATGTGCTCTTTGGGGACTATTTTTTTAAGTGCTATCCTGTCTGACACTGCAGTGCCACTCCTAGATGGGCCAGGTGTTTGTGCCTCCCACTTTGGTCGCTTAGCTTAGTCATCCAGAGACCTTGGTGCAAATTTTAGCACTAAAGATAATATTGTGAGGTGTGAGGTGTTCAGATTAGACTGGAAATTAGTGGAAATTATGGTTATTGAGGTTAATAATACTATAGGATCAAACTTACCCCCAAATTCTATGATTTAAGCTGTTTTTGAGGGTTTAAAAAAAAAAAAAACACCCGAATCCAAAACTCACCCGAATCCGACAAAAATTCTCAAAGGAGGTTTTGCCAAAACACGTCCGAATCTAAAACAAGACCGCGGAACCAAATCCAAAACCCCAAAAATGTCCGGTGCACATCTCTAGTTCTAAGATGGTATCACAAATCCCCAAGGAGAGTTCAAGTGTGCTGTCACTCACCAGAGCATATTCATAAAAAGAACTTTTAATCCTCACATATACATCATGGTTGGTGATCTCAACGTTTCGGTCCACTCTGGACCTTCATCAGGAGAGACACAACATCATCTGTCACAGCATATTGTCATAGTCCAAACCAGACTGGTTTGGACTATGACAATATGCTGTGACAGATGATGTTGTGTCTATCCTGATGAAGGTCCGGAGTGGACCGAAACGTTGAGATCACCAACTATGATGTATATGTGAGGATTAAAAATTATTTTTATGAATATGATCTGGTGAGTGCACTTTTTCCATTTCTATATACATAGCAAGGTACTGTATCTTTACTTTTTTTTTTTTTTTTTAATTGCCAATTTTGTAACATATTTTAATAATTTCAGAAGAGCACATCAGAGTCAAACTCACCCATTGCTGGTTTCAATCGTTGATACTGTGTGCATCCAGTTTTTTTTTTTATTTGTTTATTGGTGTTTTTTCATAATATGAGTTCAAAATAGAAACAATGGATTAGCAAACAATGGAGAACATGAAGAGAAGAATAAATTGACATATACATTATGCTATGTTAAAAGGAGATCAGTTCAGATCCGCAGAATATAGACTTGTTTATTACAAACCATAATCTACATTTTGTCTCAATATTATTGAACCAACTCTGATCTAGAGATATTGTATTTTGGTGGTACCGCCGTATACATCAAACCTGTGGAGTCAAAACAACAGAGATCTCCATCTATGCTATATCAACAGAATAATAGAGAAAGGTATAATTACGTCTATAACCAGATAACCGATTAGCAAATAACAATAATCACGATAATCAAATTCAATTCTTTTGGAATTCGGTATCCTGGCATGTAAATAATATTAAACAGAGGAGAGAGAAAAAGAAGAGAAGTAGCAATTGAGTGCCAAAGAGAGAAGAGAGTGGGGAAGAGGGGGATAACACATAAGGTTGGCTGGTTGGGGATATCCTATCTATATATATATATATGGTGAAAAGAATCGTAATTGATGCAGTAGTATAATTATGGGCAGCAGGGGGATCTCGTCCTTTAGGTATCAATATATATTAGTGTGGAGTGTCACGATAAGGTGTCTTCCAGTAATTTCCTATGCAAGAACCATTCTGTGTGTTCGAAAACCTGAAATATTTGAGTCTATGTGGTCTGATCCCGTGAATCAATATAAAGACCCCATTTTTTATAAAAGGTTTTAATCCCTGATTCAATGTTGATTTGGGCCGATTTTCTGTCGTAGTATAAGATCTGCAGAAGTTTACTGTGTACCTCTGTCAGAGTCGGAGATGTGGACAAGAGCCAGTGGGTCAAGATAATTATTTTAGATACCGTTACTAGAACGGTTAGGAATGGTTGGATCTTCCGTCTTCCTGGTCCTAAGTCCCATTCTGAGAAATTTGCACACAGGCAAGACAGCGGTGTCGCTTCCGCATGGATATGTAATAGCTGATTAATAAAGGCCATTACTTTATGCCAGAAGCGGCGGATCAGACCACACTCCCAAAACATGTGATAAAACGAAGCTACACTGATATGACATTTAGGGCATTCCCTGGATTCCGTAGGGTTAAATCGAGCATGTTGTATGGGGGATATGTATGCCCTCTGTAGGGTGCGAAGATGGACCTCCTATAAATACGGGGAGGCTAAGGCTTTCAGGGAGGAGATATAGTGATCACTGAGTTGTTGATGGGAAGTCAGACTAGGTATGTCCTTGCGCCATTGATCAAGTAATCTATTCCATCTATGTTCTGTTGATCTGGAGGTCAGAATGTTATATATCTGTCTGATACGTGTGGGTCCAGCTTTGTGTGCAGCGAGTGAGAGCACTAATGGAGTAGAAAAAGAAGAATTGTTCAGGGGGTGGACATGTTTAAGATTTGTGTGGTGTAAATAATGCCTGGTTTGGAGGTACATGTAAAAGTGAGTGTGGGGTAGATTGAACTTTTCTCGAAGGAAGGAGAAAGACAGTATAGAGCCTCCCGGAGGGTTAATGAGTGATGGAGGAAAGGCAGGGTTGCCCCATAGTGGAATGCATGATGATATCTCTGGATTACTCCTGATTTTTTTGTGTAGAGAGCGCCAGTTATAGTAGATATCATGGAAAAGGGGGTTATTGCGAATCGAGGAGGGGATCAGGGAGGGTCCACAAAGTAGCAAAGCTCCCGGGGAATAGGGAGCAAACAAGGCCTCGTCCAATGCGGAGTCAGTGAAGAGTTCCCTGTCGAACAGCCAGTCAGCAGCGCAGCGAAACAGGGAAGCCATTGAGTAAGACGCGTAATCAGGGACCCCGAAACCACCAGCCAATTTAGGAGCCATCAATTTGTCTAGAGCAATGAATGATTTCTTCCCTTTCCACAGGAATTTCGACATAATTTTCCGTAGGTATTGAATGTCTCGATTATTAAGTCGAACTGGGAGCATTTGCATAAGGTAAAATAGTTTGGGGAAGACTATACTTTGTAATACAGCTATCCTCCCCAATAATGATAAGGGAAGTAATTTCCAACTGTCCAAAAGTGTTGTCACCCGTGCAAGACCAGGAGAGTAATTTTCTTCATATAATCTAGACAAATTTGCCGGTATTTGGATCCCTAAGTATGTAATTTTTGTGGGAACAATTTTAAAAGAGAGGGATGAAAGAAAGTCTGATATGATGTTTGTAGTGGGGCCTAAGAGTAAAATTTCTGACTTGGCTACATTAATCCTATATCCCGCCCTGTTCCCAAATGCCTGAATCAGACCCAGGATCTCCGGGATGGAGCTCACTGGGTCCGAGACAAACAAGAGCATGTCATCCGCAAAAAGGGCCAGGCGGAGATCAATATCTCCTATTTTGATTCCTTTAAACACTGGAGATTGTCGGAAGGCTATCGCCAGAAGTTCCAGGCTATGGCAAAAAGTAAGGGAGACAGGGGGCATCCCTGTCTGGTACCTCTGTGTATCTCAAAAGCTGGGGATAGAACTCCATTACATGAGACCTGTGTCAGAGGAGTAGTATAAAGAAGTTTCAGGAGATTTACAAAAGGGTCAGGAAAGCCAAAAAGTGAAAGAGAAGAGAATAGATGGTCCCAGTCGACCAGGTCGAACGCTTTTTCCGCGTCAAGAGAGAGTATAACTGGGTGTGTGGTTTGAGATAAAGAGGAGGAGGAAGCATAGATAGCTGACAGGACCCGTCTTACGTTGACCTCAGAGTGTCTTTCCCAGATAAATCCCGTTTGGTCCTTGTGTATAATATGAGGGAGTAAATGTTTAATCCGATCTGCTAATATTTTGGTAAGTAACTTATAATCGAGGTTCAGTAAAGAGATTGGGCGATATGATCCCGGCTGAGAGAGGTCCTTCCCAGGTTTAGGAAGAACCTTGAGAATGGCTGTATTAAAATGTCTGGGAAGAGTGTCAGAGGCCAAAACCGCGTTCAGGACCGACACTAAAGTTCCAACAATGCGTGGCAGAAGAATCTTATAAAAATCAGCACTGAAGCCATCAGGACCCGGTGCCTTGTCCCTGCCGAATTGTCCAATGACATTCTTGACTTCTTCAAGTGTGATGGGTTCTAGTAATGATTGGACCATAGTGGGGAGTAGCTGTGGAACAGGAAGAGTATCCCAGAAAGTAGAGGGCCATGGGGAGCCAATAGGAGAAGTCACAGACAAAGGAGGTGGGGTTGGGGAGTATAGGCCTTCATAAAAGGATCTCATCACGTCATAAATTTCTTGGTTAGTGGTGGTTAGCGCGCCAGTGGATGTTTGGAGCGGGTGTGTGACCATAGGAGGACGAGAACCATTTAGTAAAGTTGTCAATAATCTACCAGTTCTATTGCCAAATTTATAGAATCTATAACTTACTGAGAAGGAGAATCTACTGCCCATAGCAGACATAAATTCATCAAAATGAGTTTTGGCATTAAGATAGGCGAGGCGGTTTTGCGAGGTAGGGGAGGATTTGTATTGCTGGTAGGCTGTCGACAGGGGCCTCTGAAACTCCAAATATTGAGTGGCATATTTTTTATTGTGGGCTGAGACGTAAGATATGATATCACCCCGGAGAACTGATTTCGCAGTCATCCAGAATAATATAGGGTCTTCTTCTAGATGGGATGCATTATTAGTCTGGAAAGATTCCCAGGAGGATTCCAAATTCTGTTGAAATTTTAGGGAGTTTGCAAGATATGACGGGAATCGCCACAGTTTAGGAGATGGGGAGGAGACATTTGGAAAGTGAAGGGTCGCTGTTACTAGGGCATGGTCCGAGAGGGCTATGGTCTCAATTTGGGAATCAGACACATGAGGTAGTAGAGAGTGGGATAGTAGAATGTAGTCTATCCTAGATAGTGTGTGGTGGGCAGCGGAGAGGCATGTGTATTCCTTTTCCGTGGGGTGTAGAGCCCTCCAGATATCTACTGCTTGCAGTCTTTCTGCTAAAAAGGGAACTCCAAGTTTGGGCAGTGAAAGATGTCTCGCGGGGGGATGTGACCTATCTAGATAGGAGGAAGAAATAAGGTTAAAATCACCACCTAGGAGCAAGGGCTCTGTTAGAAAGGGGGTCAATTTGGCTAGTAAAGTCTGAAAAAACATCTTGTTGTAAACATTAGGAGCGTAAACATTGCATATAGTGTACATTTTACCATTAATTTTAGCAGATAATATGACATAACGACCATCTGGGTCATCTATAGTGGAGACCACCTCCATGAGAATATGGCTCTTAACCAATACAACAACACCCCTGGCTTTAGAATTATATGAGCTAAAACCCAGTACCCGCCAGTTTAAGGTGTTCAACTTCACAGTCTCCTCCGGCGTGAGGTGTATTTCCTGCAAGAAAGCCAAATCTATCCGCTGTTTATTAAGATAAAGGAGTATTTTCCGTCTCTTCGCTGGGGAGTTAAATCCCCCTACATTCCAAGTTCCCACTACTAAGTCAGGCATGTTGTCATGGTAAAGATAAAACATATGCACCAACTACTATCAGCTTTATACGAATAAAGACAGTCACATCCTAGGAGGGGGTGGGAGAGAGGGGGGAGGAAGGAGACAATACAAGGGAGGGAGAAGAATTAGAAAAGAAAAAAGTAGGCAACAGGTCATACAATATGAAAAGCATTACCGTACTAATAATCATGCTAGCAATGACCAGCGACCTCCGGCCAACGGTCATGCACAAGGACCAACAACAGTGGTCTCGTGTATGAGCGTTATAAGACATAAATGCAATAGTAAGGAAGGAATTCCTCCTCGCCGTCGTCTTATAAGTAGTTACGCCCGCCCGAGAAGAAGAGTAGAGAATTCCCATATATTAACTAAATTGTGAGAAGCAGAATGTCATGAGTGACAATCAGGGAGTGGGGGTTACCGAAAAGTAGCTTCCGGAATCATTATAGACTTGAAATATGTCAAACTAAATTATAAAACAACATGAATGAGTAAATCTCGTATCTAAATGAGCTAAGTTATCAATGACACAAGATGCAATCGAATGAAGAAAATATAGAGAAGTGGGTACATATGACTGAGGATATGTATAATCAGTGTTCAGCAGTGACAGTCGTTGAACGGCCTGCAGACGGCATTAATATGACACTGTCAGTGAGGGGGTGCTTGAGAGCGTTCCAGTGGGTTCAATGGATTATAGCGTCGCTGCAGGTGAAGGACGATCTGTGATGTCCACGCTATCCTCTCTTGCAACATTACGTAGGTATGCTGCTGCATCAGCGGGTGACAAAAAGTCCTTGTGGGAGGTACCCTCATAAATACGCAAGCGTGCGGGATAGAGCAGGCCAAACTTGCGGCCCTCTGACACGAGTTGCGTGCAAATTGGGGAAAAAGCCTTTCGGGCCCGGGTCAGTTCCACTGAGTGATCCTGGAATATGTAAAGCTTATTACCCTCCCATTGTAAATCTTTCACTTTACGGGAAGCAGACCAAAATGTCATTTTATGAAGGTAGTTCAGACATCGGAACAAAGTCACACGTGGGCGCGGTCTGTTGGGGGTAGGGACTGGTCCCACTCGGTGCACTCTCTCGATTACGAGATCATTACAGTCCCGTTCAATGCCCAATAGTGAAGGAAGAGTGGTGCGCACAAAGTGTGCCAGTGCTGTGCCTTTTATAGATTCTGGCAGTCCCACTAATCTTATATTGTTTCTTCTCGAACGATTTTCAATATCATCTAATTTATTCCATATTTGGTAATTTTCTGTAGTGAGATTTTTTACGGAATGGTGAAGCCCTTCAATGTCATGGGTAGCTGCTTGAAGTTGTGTTTCAGTATGGGTAACCCTCTGTGTCAGGTGCTGTAGTTGTTTGGATATATCACAAACTGCTTGGGACAGGAGGGGTGCCATAGTAGCTGTGATAGCAGCCACTACGTCTCCATATGTGACAGGGGCTGTGGGGTCCCGGCATACCTGGGAGCCTGTGTTGTCTGTGCCCTCAGCTGCGGCTTTCTTGGACGCTGGGGAGATCACCTCAGGTCCGGTGTCCGGCGCCATGACACTTGTCGCGCGGCGCTTCTCCTGCCTGTTCGGCGCTGCTGCGGGAGCCTGTGGAGCCGCTGTCACGGCTGTCACAAAGCGGTCCATTGTGATCGCGGATGCTGGCAAGGGTGTTCCAGGCGGTGTGGAGGCTGATGTAGCCTTGAAAAGGTGTCTTACAACGGGCGGCGGGGACGGAGCTCCTGCAGTGAGCTTCCTACTCCATGCGTCCCGGAACCGGAAGTCCTGTATCTTTACTTAATGATATTTCCAAGCAGATCCTGACTGTAGAGCCCATAATGATCCTCAGATGCAGCTGCAATTTACAGTATGTTCATATTTATAACATTATAGTCTGTAATATCTCCACAGACTACTACTCTGCTGGCGATAATGTCATAACCACAAGAGGTTATCATATTTGCAGACTAAGGGGGTCATTCAGACCTGATCACTCGCTACCAGTTTTTTACAGTCCTGCGATCAGATAGTCGCCGCCTACAGAGGAGTGTATTTTAGCTGTGCAAGTGTGCGATCACATGTGCACCCGAGCGGTGCAACAAAACTTTGCGCAGTTTCTGAGTTGCCCAGAACTTACTCACCCGCTGCGATCACATCAGCCTGTCCGGGGCCGAAATTGACGTCAGACACCCACCCTGCAAATGCTTGGACACGCCTGCGTTTTTCCAACCACTCCCTGAAAACGGTCAGTTGCCACCCACAAACGCCCTCTTCCTGTCAATCTCTTTGCGAATGGCCGTGCAAATGGATTCTTTGCAAAACCCATTGCACAGCAACGATCTGCCTTGTACATGTGCAACGCGCCTGCGCATTGCGGTGCATATGCATGCACAGTTCTGACCTGATCGCAGCGCTGCAAAAAAAGCTAGCGTGCGATCAGGTCTGAATGACCCCCTAAGTGCTTTACTTAGTTTAGAGAATGAATGTTGATAGAGCGTAAGATTGGATTACAAAACAGTTAAATGGATCAGAACCTGGTTGCAGGATAGAAAACAGAGAGTTTTAGTAATTGAAGTGCATTCACAGGAGGGAAATGTTAAGAGTGGAGTACCCCAGGGATCTGTACTTGGACCAGTTCTCTTTAATATCTTTGTTGGTGACATTGCAAATGGTATTGTAGGGAAAGTATGTCTTTTTGCAGATGACACAAAGGTATGCAACAGGGTAGACACACCGGGAGGGGTAAAACAAATGATTGAGGATCTAGGTAGACTAGAGGAATAGTCAAGAGTGACCCCAATTAACTTTGCGGTTAGCCGCAGATTGCAAAGTTCCCATCATTGGTTACAATGGAGCGCAGCTAAGCTACATTGTTACCAGTACGCTCCTCCTGATTGACAGTGCAGGAGCGCACAGCCAATCAGGAGAGTGCCATGACGCGGTGCTCCCTGATTGGCTGGCGGGACCTTCACTGACAGAAGTCACGGGGGGGTTCCACCAGTCGGGGAAAGGGGTTCCATGTGTAAACATGGAACACCTTTAGTAGCATGGACCGGGTTATTCGTTTTTTTTATTTTCAACAAGTCCCTGGATTACAAAGTGAAAGAAGAGGACAGATCTACACCGGATTGTTTGTAAGTATCATTTTTATTTACAGGTACCCCGTGGATTCTACTGGACAAGAGGGCCGAGGTGCTTCATGTCAACATAGGTAAGTATGTGTGTGTGTATGTATGTCAATTAAAGTTGTACTGTAACAGTGTGTGTTGTGTATTTTTTGGGGGTATTTTTTGTAGTAGAACTACAGGTACCAGCGGGCCCATTATTTTCCCGCATGCTGGTACTTGTGGTTCTCCAAGTACCAGCTTGTGGGGAGGCTTTCTGGGACTTGTAGTTCTTCTACAAATAACAATATTCTTTCATTTTACACAATGGCTATCAGCCTCCCATCCACCGCCCATGGATGGGGGGACAGCCTCGGGCTTCACCCCTGGCCCTTGGGTGGCTGGAGGGGGGGAACCCTTGATTTAAGGGGTCCCCACTCCTCCAGGGTACCCCGGCCAGGGGTGACTAGTTGGGGGGGTAATGCCATGACTGCAGGGACCAGTATAAAAGTGTCCCCCGGCTGTGGCATTATCTCTCTGGCTAGTGGAGCCCGGTGCTGGTTTAAAAAATACGGCAGACCCCTATGTCTTTTGTCCCCCGTATTTTTTAACCAGGACCGGAACGCAGAGCCCAGTGCTGGTTGATTAAATATGGGGGGACCCCAGTCATTTTTTTCCCTGTATTTTTTCAACCATGACCGGCTCAAAGAGCCCGAGGCTGGTTATGCTTAGGAGGGGGGACCCCACGCAATTTTTTTAGGATTTTTAACACTTTACAGACTTCATATAATGTACACAATGTAGCCCTGCACGGATCTCACTGATCCGGCTGGGATTCATTGTGTTAATTCTGGCAGTGTTTTACTAATCACATCGACATCAGAAAATACAAAAGAAGACAACTCGGCAGCTTAGTAAATAACATGCACTTTATTCAAAAAGTTGGAAAAAAAAACACGGCCGATACAATTCGAGATTAAACTCCCACCAAATCGAACCAAATACGAATCTTAGTAAATATACCCCCTAGGAGTCACTATTTCAGGTGACTTACAGGCAGGTAAGCAATGTAACAAAGCAATTTGTATCATCTGCAAAGCCTTTTTGCAGATGATACAAAGATATGCAACATGGTAGACACATCGGGAGGTGTAAAATAAATGATTGATGACTTAGGTAGACTTGAGAAATGGTCAAAAAATATGTGGCAACTACAGTGTAATGCTAAAAAATGCAAAATCATGCACTTCAGTCACAAAAATCCAAATGCTAAATATAGTATCAAGGGTACTATAATGGAAACTACTGAGCAGGAAAGGTATTTAGGAGTCACTATTTCAAGCAGAGACGGTAATAGGCATGGGCAAACTAGGCAAATGTCTAGGGCATTTGGAATTCCTAGGGGCATAAGCAGATTCTGCTGATTAAAATTATATGCGGCATGCCTATATTCTGTGTGTGACTGCGGCTGTATCTGCATACGAAAAGCTACGTTTCAGTGTATTCCTGGAAATCACTGTAACATAGCATTTCATATGCAGATACAGCCACAGTTGCACACAGTATATAGTCATGATAATTATCATTTTAATGCAGAAACTGCATGTGCGTCTTAGTCACATAGCAATGAAAATAAGATGCATTTTCTGCAAAAAAGGCGCCCAACGTTAGCAGAGCTAGACGGGAGCTGCATGACATATTGAGGCAAGATGTATGAGGACACATCTGTATCCAAGCAGAGGCAGAGGTCACAGTGTTAGCTACCGTGTGAGGGCTGTGTGTGGGTAGGTTCGGCATATGTGTAAAGTGGCATCATGTGTGTCATTATGTTGTCAAAGTCAAAAATATTACATAGAGAGAACATACAGACTCCACACATTATGAGTCGCTAAGCTTGCAAATACACGCAGCGAGCACTGCAATATATGGTAACATACGCATTTACACAGACATGACACAGAGATAGATTCGACACATATTTCATACAGCACATAATTTGAACATATCAAGCACCAGACATCATAAAGTTTCAAATTATATAATGGAGTAACGTCATGTATGTGTATCATTGGAACGAAGCAAGATGGACATGTCGTGTTTGGTATTAAAGCAACCAGATTAATGTGTATATCAATTTGATGCCTGTTATTAAGTTGTAGCTCATTGCAACAAGTAGATATGATTAAATGTATGAAAGCTAAAGTCACTCTTAATAGAACACTGGATTTCCTGGAAGACAACATGCCTGACCAGTGGCTATCTCCTGTAATTACACCATCAGGGCTGGACCTTGTTTGCATATGAACTGACCAGTGACTCGTCATGAATGAGAAAGTTCCCTCCCCTAGACTAGTCTGTGCACTCCCCCAAACTACATAGTGTATTGCTGATCAGACACACAGAAGTCTTGGCTTTTTCCCCTGGGTCCTGAACGAGATGGGATTCTGCCGATACTCTGCTCCTTTGAGCATGGAGGGGGAGTGTAGTGAGCATTGAGGGAGATGGTATTGTATGCTGGCCTGTAACTGTATGGATTAACTGCTTACTGTGTAAATTGTAACCATCTCCTATATATTTGTCTAAATCTGTGACTCTGTGCCCGTAACGCTGGGTGGAGTCACAGCGGTGGGCGGAGTCAGCAAGTCTCTGCTCCTGCTGCCTGTCCATCTCTCTCTCTCCCCTCCCCCCACCCATCAGCAGCTCTGATTCCCCGGCCGCGGCGCCGGCCCAACAACAACGGCTCATGCCGCCCCGGCATACACATTAGGAGGGACGGGTGGCGCAGGAGAAGGCTTTCATAGCCCTCCTGGCGCAGTGTACACAGACCCGCCGCCTCCTCCGCACAAATCCCACAGTCAGCTCTCCTGCTGTGACAGGAGGCGAGTGCTGCAGTGACGTCATCTCCTGCAGCACTCTCCTCCTGTCACACAGCCGGCACACACTCTCCAGTCTCCGGGGGCTGCCAGCATCTACAGGCAAGCTGGAAACACCCCCGGAGCGAGAGAGAACAGACCCACGAGGCCATGCCCCTTTCACAGCAGACCACGCCCCCTTTTCGGCCGCGGAGGGGGGAGAGATGTGTGTAACAGTAATGCTGAAATGCTGACCCAGTGACGCCTCTGGACACTACTGTTTACCAGCCTGCAGCAGACGCCCACAGCCCCAACGGTGAGTCCCTCCGGCCATCCTACCCACTGTTTCTATGTCTGCTCGCCACTTTACACAAGTCTCCTCTTCTGGTGCCCTCCCCCTCCACTACTTTCCCCCCTCTCTTCATCAGCTTCCTCACTGGGGCCCCTCCCTGCCGACCCGCGTCTCTCTATCCCCTCCCTACCACCCCGCGTCTCTCTATCCCCTCCCTACCGCCCCGCGTCTCTCTATCCCCTCCCTACCGCCCCGCGTCTCTATATCCCCTCCCTACCGCCCCACGTCTCTCTATCCCCTCCCTACCACCTCGCGTCTCTCTATCCCCTCCCTACCGCCCCGCGTCTCTATATCCCCTCCCAGCCGCCCCGCGTCTCTCTATCCCCTCCCTACCGCCCCGCGTCTCTATATCCCCTCCCAGTCGCCCCGCGTCTATCTATCCCCTCCCTACCGCCCCGCGTCTCTATATCCCCTCCCTACCGCAACGCCTCTCTCTATCCCCTCCTCCCTATGCCTCTGTATCCCCTCCCTATCGCCCGCGTCTCAGTATCCCCTCCCTACCACTCTGCGTCTCTGTATCACCTCCCTACTGCCCCGTGTCTCTGTATCCCCTCCTACCACCCCGCGTCTCTGTATCCCCTCCCTACTGCCCCGCGTCTCTCTATCCCCTCCCAGCCGCCCCGCCTCTCTGTATCCCCTCCCTATTGCCCCGGGTCTCTCTATCCCCTCCCTACCGCCCCGCGTCTCTCTATCCCCTCCCTGCCGACCCGCGTCTCTCTATCCCCTCCATACCGCCCCGCGTCTTTCTATCCCCTCCCTACCGCCCCGCGTCTCTAGATATCCCCTCCCTACCGCCCTGCGTCTCTCTATCCCCTCCCTACGGCCCTGCGTCTCTCTATCCCCTCCTTGCCGCCCTGCGTCACTCTATCCCCTCCCTACCGCCCCCCTTCTATCTATCCCCTCCCTACCGGCCCGCGTCTCTCTATCCCCTCTATCCACTCATACAAATATTGAACCGCAGCAAGGTGTGCACGGGTTAAGGGGGCGTAGCCCCTTTCGACGGTGTGAAGAGCGCCCGTAGGGCGCGATGAAGCACCTAGTGTAACTATATATATATATATATATATATATATATATATACTGTACATTGTGATATATTGAATACATATCCTTTTAATAACAAATATATACATCAATGAGCTTTGGAACTCAGATAATGTGTGGGTGTATTGTTTTCTCTTATGGGATGCAGTGTTCTGTGATGTATAGCGCACATTCATAGCACATGGTAATAAGATGCGCAGGCGTCCACAGTATATATTAGAGAGGGCATTTTAAATATTTGTTAGAAAGCAATTTGACTTTTTCAGATGAGGGCTGCCTCCACGATATCACGTTCTTAATGATGCACTGTACATTACAAACGTGATGCTGTGGTCGACCAGCTAACGGTAGACGCATCACGACGCTGACTAATCACATCCGAGTGTTACCAGTAAGGCGCTGATATGAAATTCAAGGGACAGTGTGTTTCTTACAATATTAAAAATGCTAAAACATATTTTTATTGTTGCAAAACAAAGTTCAAATAAGTCATATTGTGTTTGATTCAGATTGGATTGTTTATCTGTTAAGTAAATTTAAAGTACATTTAAAAGTTGCTGCATAGCCATAATATAGCTGTGTTAGCATGTTGAGAAAATTTGTATACTTTTTAAACTCAGGCCTAAAGTAACTATTGGTGCCTGTATACAGTGTGATTTCTTTGTGACAAAGGAGCCGCATGGTCTGTCCTCCATTTTGGACTAGCCACATGGCCTGTCCCCCATCTTGTGTAAGCCTCATGGATGTGGAAGGAGGAGCAGTGGCCATTTTAGGAAGGTCACTTTCTAAATAGCTGATTTTCAGTCTGGTCAGAACAATCAGTTTCCTTTGTCACAAAGTTTCCACATATCTACAAATCCAGCACCATTTATGAGTTACCAATGAATTTATTTAACCCATGCCATAATCAATTACAAATAGTTTCAATTGGGCCTAGTGAGACTCAATGGTGAGAAAAGTGATTTTTTTCTTTCTTGTTTGTGGGTAATTTCCGTACATCAAGTGGGGGTGTTGCACATAGATAGAAAAAGGAAAGATAGGTTTTGGTTTTTTTTCTTCTTTCTTTTCTTCCAAGACTTGTGGAGTCATTGAAATGCAAATTAACCTGTGTAACTACTTTTTTGTTTTTAGTAGTGAAAGCAAATATCTTTGATATGTAAAATAGAGGCAGTGAAGAGGTGAGGTGTATCATAGGAGGGCAGTAAATGGTATATATATATATATATATATATATATATATATATAATATTATAATTATGTGTATATTTATAAGTAGAGATGAGCGGGTTCGGTTTCTCTGAATCCGAACCCGCCCGAACTTCATGTTTTTTTACACGGGTCCGAGCGACTCGGATCTTCCCGCCTTGCTCGGTTAACCCGAGCGCGCCCGAACGTCATCATCACGCTGTCGGATTCTCGCGAGACTCGGATTCTATATAAGGAGCCGCGCGTCGCGGCCATTTTCACACGTGCATTGAGATTGATAGGGAGAGGACGTGGCTGGCGTCCTCTCCGTTTAGAAATTAAAATAGATAGGAGAGTGAGAGTGAGACACTTCATTTACTTACTGGAGCTTAGGAGGAGTTATACTAGTGACTGATGACCAGTGACCTGACCACCAGTGCAGTTTTATAATTTATTATTATTTAATAATCTGTTCTTGTTCTCTGCCTGAAAAAAACGATACACAGTGACTCAGTCACACTCACATACCATATCTGTGCTCAGCCCAGTGTGCTGCATCATCTATGTATAATATCTGACTGTGCTCACACAGCTTAATTGTGGGGGAGACTGGGGAGCAGTTATAGGTTATAGCAGGAGCCAGGAGTACATATTAAACAGTGCACACTTTTGCTGCCAGAGTGCCACTGCCAGTGTGACTGACCACTGATCACTGTGACCAGTGACCTGACCACACTGACCACCAGTATAGTATATTGTGATTGAATGTCTGCCTGAAAAAGTACACTCGTCGTGTGACTTGTGTGGTGTTTTTTTATTCTATAAAAATTAAAAAACTCATTCTGCTGACAGACAGTGTCCAGCAGGTCCGTCATTATATAATATATACCTGAGAAAATAAGGGATCCCTTCTGCGCTCATCCAACAACAATAAACAGTAATGCAATAAATGATAGGTTCCCAATGGATAAGTCTATGACTAAATTATAGTCTCTTTTAGTTCTTATACAAAGCGGAAGTGCTGGATGTAGGGAGACTCAATGCATACCGTACTCACAAGGAGTCGTGGTATGTCCCGCATGTAGAGGTGTCTTAAGTCGCTTGGTTCTTCTTTACCTTCTCCGAGGTGGAAAGTTCTTATCCTCGTAGTTGGATGACCTTAAATGCAGAGATCTGACCCATCTGGCTCCGCTACCGGTTCGCCGTCCCCGGCTGCTGCTGCTGCGGGCGGTGGCACTGACTGGACGGGTCGCTGTATCCAGTCAGTGCCACCGCCCGCAGCAGCAGCAGCCGGGGACGGCAGGGAGGGCGAACCGGTAGCGGAGCCAGATGGGTCAGATCTCTGCATTTAAGGTCATCCAACTACGAGGATAAGAACTTTCCACCTCGGAGAAGGTAAAGAAGAACCAAGCGACTTAAGACACCTCTACATGCGGGACATACCACGACTCCTTGTGAGTACGGTATGCATTGAGTCTCCCTACATCCAGCACTTCCGCTTTGTATAAGAACTAAAAGAGACTATAATTTAGTCATAGACTTATCCATTGGGAACCTATCATTTATTGCATTACTGTTTATTGTTGTTGGATGAGCGCAGAAGGGATCCCTTATTTTCTTGTGCATTGTGTTCCAGGGTGATTGAGTGATCATCTGTTGGTATCCCTACTGCAGCTCTCTGAGGCGCAGCAGTCCTCTACCTCCCCTTTTTTATATAATATATACCTGTCCGGCTGCAGTAGTGATATATATATATATTTTTTATATCATTATTTATCATCCAGTCTATACTAGCAGCAGACACAGTACGGTAGTTCACGGCTGTAGCTACCTCTGTGTCGGCACTCGGCAGTCCATCCATAATTGTATACCACCTACCCGTGGTTTTTTTTTCTTTCTTCTTTATACATACTACATCTCATTATCATCCAGTCTATATTAGCAGCAGACACAGTACAGTACGGTAGTCCACGGCTGTAGCTACCTCTGTGTCGGCTCTCGGCAGTCCATCCATAATTGTATACCACCTACCTGTAGTTTTTTTTTTTTCTTTCTTCTTTATACATACTACATCTCATTATCATCCAGTCTATATTAGCAGCAGACACAGTACAGTACGGTAGTCCACGGCTGTAGCTACCTCTGTGTCGGCACTCGGCAGTCCATCCATAATTGTATACCACCTACCCGTGGTTTTTTTTTTTCTTTCTTCTTTATACATACTACATCTCATTATCATCCAGTCTATATTAGCAGCAGACACAGTACAGTACGGTAGTCCACGGCTGTAGCTACCTCTGTGTCGGCACTCGGCAGTCCATCCATAATTGTATACCACCTACCCGTGGTTTTTTTTTTCTTTCTTCTTTATACATACTACATCTCATTATCAACCAGTCTATTAGCAGCAGACACAGTACAGTACGGTAGTCCACGGCTGTAGCTACCTCTGTGTCGGCACTCGGCAGTCCATCCATAAGTATACTAGTATCCATCCATCTCCATTGTTTACCTGAGGTGCCTTTTAGTTGTGCCTATTAAAATATGGAGAACAAAAATGTTGAGGTTCCAAAATTAGGGAAAGATCAAGATCCACTTCCACCTCGTGCTGAAGCTGCTGCCACTAGTCATGGCCGAGACGATGAAATGCCAGCAACGTCGTCTGCCAAGGCCGATGCCCAATGTCATAGTACAGAGCATGTCAAATCCAAAACACCAAATATCAGTAAAAAAAGGACTCCAAAACCTAAAATAAAATTGTCGGAGGAGAAGCGTAAACTTGCCAATATGCCATTTACCACACGGAGTGGCAAGGAACGGCCGAGGCCCTGGCCTATGTTCATGGCTAGTGGTTCAGCTTCACATGAGGATGGAAGCACTCAGCCTCTCGCTAGAAAACTGAAAAGACTCAAGCTGGCAAAAGCACCGCAAAGAACTGTGCGTTCTTCGAAATCCCAAATCCACAAGGAGAGTCCAATTGTGTCGGTTGCGATGCCTGACCTTCCCAACACTGGACGTGAAGAGCATGCGCCTTCCACCATTTGCACGCCCCCTGCAAGTGCTGGAAGGAGCACCCGCAGTCCAGTTCCTGATAGTCAGATTGAAGATGTCAGTGTTGAAGTACACCAGGATGAGGAGGATATGGGTGTTGCTGGCGCTGGGGAGGAAATTGACCAGGAGGATTCTGATGGTGAGGTGGTTTGTTTAAGTCAGGCACCCGGGGAGACACCTGTTGTCCGTGGGAGGAATATGGCCGTTGACATGCCTGGTGAAAATACCAAAAAAATCAGCTCTTCAGTGTGGAGGTATTTCAACAGAAAAGCGGACAACAGGTGTCAAGCCGTGTGTTGCCTTTGTCAAGCTGTAATAAGTAGGGGTAAGGACGTTAACCACCTCGGAACATCCTCCCTTATACGTCACCTGCAGCGCATTCATAATAAGTCGGTGACAAGTTCAAAAACTTTGGGCGACAGCGGAAGCAGTCCACTGACCAGTAAATCCCTTCCTCTTGTAACCAAGCTCACGCAAACCACCCCACCAACTCCCTCAGTGTCAATTTCCTCCTTCCCCAGGAATGCCAATAGTCCTGCAGGCCATGTCACTGGCAATTCTGACGAGTCCTCTCCTGCCTGGGATTCCTCCGATGCATCCTTGCGTGTAACGCCTACTGCTGCTGGCGCTGCTGTTGTTGCTGCTGGGAGTCGATGGTCATCCCAGAGGGGAAGTCGTAAGCCCACTTGTACTACTTCCAGTAAGCAATTGACTGTCCAACAGTCCTTTGCGAGGAAGATGAAATATCACAGCAGTCATCCTGCTGCAAAGCGGATAACTGAGGCCTTGACAACTATGTTGGTGTTAGACGTGCGTCCGGTATCCGCCGTTAGTTCACAGGGAACTAGACAATTTATTGAGGCAGTGTGCCCCCGTTACCAAATACCATCTAGGTTCCACTTCTCTAGGCAGGCGATACCGAGAATGTACACGGACGTCAGAAAAAGACTCACCAGTGTCCTAAAAAATGCAGTTGTACCCAATGTCCACTTAACCACGGACATGTGGAGCAGGGCAGGGTCAGGACCATATGACTGTGACAGCCCACTGGGTAGATGTATGGACTCCCGCCGCAAGAACAGCAGCGGCGGCACCAGTAGCAGCATCTCGCAAACGCCAACTCTTTCCTAGGCAGGCTACGCTTTGTATCACCGCTTTCCAGAATACGCACACAGCTGAAAACCTCTTACGGCAACTGAGGAAGATCATCGCGGAATGGCTTACCCCAATTGGACTCTCCTGTGGATTTGTGGCATCGGACAACGCCAGCAATATTGTGTGTGCATTAAATATGGGCAAATTCCAGCACGTCCCATGTTTTGCACATACCTTGAATTTGGTGGTGCAGAATTTTTTTAAAAACGACAGGGGCGTGCAAGAGATGCTGTCGGTGGCCAGAAGAATTGCGGGACACTTTCGGCGTACAGGCACCACGTACAGAAGACTGGAGCACCACCAAAAACTACTGAACCTGCCCTGCCATCATCTGAAGCAAGAAGTGGTAACGAGGTCGAATTCAACCCTCTATATGCTTCAGAGGTTGGAGGTGCAGCAAAAGGCCATTCAAGCCTATACAATTGAGCACGATATAGGAGGTGGAATGCACCTGTCTCAAGTGCAGTGGAGAATGATTTCAACGTTGTGCAAGGTTCTGATGCCCTTTGAACTTGCCACACGTGAAGTCAGTTCAGACACTGCCAGCCTGAGTCAGGTCATTCCCCTCATCAGGCTTTTGCAGAAGAAGCTGGAGACATTGAAGGAGGAGCTAACACGGAGCGATTCCGCTAGGCATGTGGGACTTGTGGATGGAGCCCTTAATTCGCTTAACAAGGATTCACGGGTGGTCAATCTGTTGAAATCAGAGCACTACATTTTGGCCACCGTGCTCGATCCTAGATTTAAAGCCTACCTTGGATCTCTCTTTCTGGCAGACACAAGTCTGCTGGGGTTGAAAGACCTGCTGGTGAGAAAATTGTCAAGTCAAGCGGAACGCGACCTGTCAACATCTCCTCCTTCACATTCTCCCGCAACTGGGGGTGCGAGGAAAAGGCTCAGAATTCCGAGCCCACCCGCTGGCGGTGATGCAGGGCAGTCTGGAGCGACTGCTGATGCTGACATCTGGTCCGGACTGAAGGACCTGACAACGATTACGGACATGTCGTCTACTGTCACTGCATATGATTCTCTCACCATTGAAAGAATGGTGGAGGATTATATGAGTGACCGCATCCAAATAGGCACGTCACACAGTCCGTACTTATACTGGCAGGAAAAAGAGGCAATTTGGAGGCCCTTGCACAAACTGGCTTTATTCTACCTAAGTTGCCCTCCCACAAGTGTGTACTCCGAAAGAGTGTTTAGTGCCGCCGCTCACCTTGTCAGCAATCGGCGTACGAGGTTACATCCAGAAAATGTGGAGAAGATGATGTTCATTAAAATGAATTATAATCAATTCCTCCGTGGAGACATTGACCAGCAGCAATTGCCTCCACAAAGTACACAGGGAGCTGAGATGGTGGATTCCAGTCGGGACGAATTGATAATCTGTGAGGAGGGGGATGTATACGGTGATATATCGGAGGATGATGATGAGGTGGACATCTTGCCTCTGTAGAGCCAGTTTGTGCAAGGAGAGATTAATTGCTTCTTTTTTGGTGGGGGTCCAAACCAACCCGTCATTTCAGTCACAGTCGTGTGGCAGACCCTGTCACTGAAATGATGGGTTGGTTAAAGTGTGCATGTCCTGTTTATACAACATAAGGGTGGGTGGGAGGGCCCAAGGACAATTCCATCTTGCACCTCTTTTTTCTTTAATTTTTCTTTGCGTCATGTGCTGTTTGGGGAGGGTTTTTTGGAAGGGACATCCTGCGTGACACTGCAGTGCCACTCCTAGATGGGCCCGGTGTTTGTGTCGGCCACTAGGGTCGCTTATCTTAGTCACACAGCTACCTCATTGCGCCTCTTTTTTTCTTTGCGTCATGTGCTGTTTGGGGAGGGTTTTTTGGAAGGGACATCCTGCGTGACACTGCAGTGACACTCCTAGATGGGCCCGGTGTTTGTGTCGGCCACTAGGGTCGCTTATCTTACTCACACAGCTACCTCATTGCGCCTCTTTTTTTCTTTGCGTCATGTGCTGTTTGGGGAGGGTTTTTTGGAAGGGACATCCTGCGTGACACTGCAGTGACACTCCTAGATGGGCCCGGTGTTTGTGTCGGCCACTAGGGTCGCTTATCTTACTCACACAGCTACCTCATTGCGCCTCTTTTTTTCTTTGCGTCATGTGCTGTTTGGGGAGGGTTTTTTGGAAGGGACATCCTGCGTGACACTGCAGTGACACTCCTAGATGGGCCCGGTGTTTGTGTCGGCCACTAGGGTCGCTTATCTTACTCACACAGCTACCTCATTGCGCCTCTTTTTTTCTTTGCGTCATGTGCTGTTTGGGGAGGGTTTTTTGGAAGGGACATCCTGCGTGACACTGCAGTGACACTCCTAGATGGGCCCGGTGTTTGTGTCGGCCACTAGGGTCGCTTATCTTACTCACACAGCTACCTCATTGCGCCTCTTTTTTTCTTTGCGTCATGTGCTGTTTGGGGAGGGTTTTTTGGAAGGGACATCCTGCGTGACACTGCAGTGACACTCCTAGATGGACCCGGTGTTTGTGTCGGCCACTAGGGTCGCTTAGCTTAGTCATCCAGCGACCTAGGTGCAAATTTTAGGACTAAAAATAATATTGTGAGGTGTGAGGTATTCAGAATAGACTGAAAATGAGTGTAAATTATGGTTTTTGAGGTTAATAATACTTTGGGATCAAAATGACCCCCAAATTCTATGATTTAAGCTGTTTTTTAGTGTTTTTTGAAAAAAACACCCGAATCCAAAACACACCCGAATCCGACAAAAAAAATTCGGTGAGGGTTTGCCAAAACGCGGTCGAACCCAAAACACGGCCGCGGAACCGAACCCAAAACCAAAACACAAAACCCGAAAAATTTCCGGCGCTCATCTCTATTTATAAGTGTATGTTCTGCAAGATAGCTATCCAATCTGAATCATATCATTTAAATGATAGATTATTGCAGTCATTATAGATCTGTGTGAAATGGGATACATTTGTTTGCTATATAGATAAATTTGAAATAAGTGTTTTAAGGGAGTAATTATAAAGACATGAAACGCAGTTCTGACCTAGTCGTTAAAGGTTTATACAGAAAAACTGGGTGTTGTGTTTATGAGCGATAGTAGCTTTTATTGTTCATATTTATAGAGACTGTGTGGTTTGGTGAATTGCGGACGCACGTTTGTACATGTGGTACAGACAAAGTACAGGAGCATGCACATAGCGTAAAGGCACGCACGGTCGTGGTTATGCAAGGTTGCATAGGATTGCGGACGCAAGGTTGCTTAGGATTGCGGGTGCAAGGTATAACTGCACAATAGCAGTTCAATTAAAGGCGGGATAGTATACATTTAATACAATAGCACATAACTATCCGATTTCAAAAGCAGATTAGTGTAAGACTGTATTTAGACGGTACTGCCTTTGGGTTAAAACCATCAATCAGTGGGAGTGGTATTTTCTGTACAGAAAAGAAAAACAAGGTGTATTTGAGTGAGTGAAAGCGGAGTGAGTGGAGTTGAACCCCGGAAATGCGGGTCCCGTAGTACACCAAGTAAGTGGAGGCTTGGTGGCGTGAGGCGGCTGACTTACGTTAATACAGATAGAAATAATACGCAAATCGTGAGGAGATTTGCAGAGGAGCGTGACATAGAATTGTGCATTGAGAAGTATAGAAATTGTGAATTGTATTTCTCTGACGTCCTAAGTGGATGCTGGGGACTACGTAAGGACCATGGGGAATAGCGGCTCCGCAGGAGACAGGGCACAAAAGTAAAAGCTTCAGGATCAGGTGGTGTGCACTGGCTCCTCCCCCCATGACCCTCCTCCAAGCCTCAGTTAGGTTTTTGTGCCCGGCCGAGAAGGGTGCAATCTAGGTGGCTCTCCTAAAGAGCTGCTTAGAGTAAAAGTTTTGTTAGGTTTTTTATTTTCAGTGAGTCCTGCTGGCAACAGGCTCACTGCAACGAGGTACTTAGGGGAGAAGAAGTGAACTCACCTGCGTGCAGGATGGATTGGCTTCTTAGGCTACTGGACACTAGCTCCAGAGGGACGATCACAGGTACAGCCTGGATGGGTCACCGGAGCCGCGCCGCCGACCCCCTTGCAAATGCTGAAGAGAGAAGAGGTCCAGAAATCGGCGGCTGAAGACTTCCCAGTCTTCTTAAGGTAGCGCACGGCAGCTGTGCGCCATTGCTCTCAGCACACTTCACACCAACGGTCACTGAGGGTGCAGGGCGCTGGGGGGGGCGCCCTGGGCAGCAATGAAAGTACCTATGCTGGCTAAAAATACATCACATATAGCCTCTGGGGCTATATGGATGTATTTAACCCCTGCCAGGTTGTCAGAAAAACGGGAGAAGAAGCCCGCCGAAAAGGGGGCGGGGCCTATTCTCCTCAGCACACGGCGCCATTTTCCTACACAGCTCCGCTGCTAGGAAGGCTCCCAGGCTCTCCCCTGCACTGCACTACAGAAACAGGGTTAAAACAGAGAGGGGGGGGCATTTTGTGTGGCGATATTATAATATATTAAGATACTATAAGGGAAAACACTTATATAAGGTTGTCCCTGTATAATTATAGCGTTTTGGTGTGTGCTGGCAAACTCTCCCTCTGTCTCCCCAAAGGGCTAGTGGGGTCCTGTCCTCTATCAGAGCATTCCCTGTGTGTGTGCTGTGTGTCGGTACGTGTGTGTCGACATGTATGAGGACGATGTTGGTGAGGAGGCGGAGCAATTGCCTGTAATGGTGATGTCACTCTCTAGGGAGTCGACACCGGAATGGATGGCTTATTTAGGGAATTACGTGATAATGTCAACACGCTGCAAGGTCGGTTGACGACATGAGACGGCCGGCAAACCAATTAGTACCTGTCCAGGCGTCTCAAACACCGTCAGGGGCTTTAAAACGCCCATTACCTCAGTCGGTCGACACAGACACAGACACGGACACTGACTCCAGTGTCGACGGTGAAGAAACAAACGTATTTTCCATTAGGGCCACATGTTACATGTTAAGGGCAATGAAGGAGGTGTTACATATTTCTGATACTACAAGTACCACAAAAAAGGGTATTATGTGGGGTGTGAAAAAACTACCTGTAGTTTTTCCTGAATCAGATAAATTAAATGAAGTGTGTGATGATGCGTGGGTTTCTCCCGATAGAAAATTATTGGCGTTATACCCTTTCCCGCCAGAAGTTAGGGCGCGTTGGGAAACACCCCCTAGGGTGGATAAGGCGCTCACACGCTTATCAAAACAAGTGGCGTTACCGTCTCCAGATACGGCCGCCCTCAAGGAGCCAGCTGATAGGAGGCTGGAAAATATCCTAAAAAGTATATACACACATACTGGTGTTATACTGCGACCAGCGATCGCCTCAGCCTGGATGTGCAGCGCTGGGGTGGCTTGGTCGGATTCCCTGACTGAAAATATTGATACCCTTGACAGGGACAGTATTTTATTGACTATAGAGCATTTAAAAGATGCATTTCTATATATGCGAGATGCACAGAGGGATATTTGCACTCTGGCATCAAGAGTAAGTGCGATGTCCATGTCTGCCAGAAGATGTTTATGGACACGACAGTGGTCAGGTGATGCAGATTCCAAACGGCACATGGAAGTATTGCCGTATAAAGGGGAGGAGTTCTTTGGGGTCGGTCCATCGGACCTGGTGGCCACGGCAACAGCTGGAAAATCCACCTTTTTTACCCCAAGTCACATCTCAGCAGAAAAAGACACCGTCTTTTCAGCCTCAGTCCTTTCGTCCCCATAAGGGCAAGCGGGCAAAAGGCCAGTCATATCTGCCCAGGGGTAGAGGAAAGGGAAGAAGACTGCAGCAGGCAGCTCCTTCCCAGGAACAGAAGCCCTCCACCGCTTCTGCCAAGTCCTCAGCATGACGCTGGGGCCGTACAAGCGGACTCAGGTGCGGTGGGGGGTCGTCTCAAGAGTTTCAGCGCACAGTGGGCTCACTCGCAAGTGGACCCCTGGATCCTACAAGTAGTATCCCAGGGGTACAGATTGGAAGTTCGAGACGTCTCCCCCTCGCAGGTTCCTGAAGTCTGCTTTACCAACGTCTCCCTCCGACAGGGAGGCAGTATTGGAAACAATTCACAAGCTGTATTCCCAGCAGGTGATAATCAAAGTACCCCTCCTACAACAAGGAAAGGGGTATTATTCCACACTATTTGTGGTACTGAAGCCAGACGGCTCGGTGAGACCTATTCTAAATCTGAAATCTTTGAACACTTACATACAAAGGTTCAAATCAAGATGGAGTCACTCAGAGCAGTGATAGCGAACCAGGAAGAAGGGGACTATATGGTGTCCCTGGACATCAAGGATGCTTACCTCCATGTCCCAATTTGCCCTTCTCACCAAGGGTACCTCAGGTTCGTGGTACAGAAATGTCACTATCAGTTTCAGACGCTGCCGTTTGGAGTGTCCACGGCACCCCGGGTCTTTACCAAGGTAATGGCCGAAATGATGATTCTTCTTCAAAGAAAAGGCGTCTTAATTATCCCTTACTTGGACGATCTCCTGATAAGGGCAAGGTCCAGAGAACAGTTGGAGGTCGGAGTAGCACTATCTCAAGTAGTTCTACGACAGCACGGGTGGATTCTAAATATTCCAAAATCGCAGCTGATTCCGACGACACGTCTGCTGTTCCTAGGGATGATTCTGGACACAGTCCAGAAAAAGGTGTTTCTCCCGGAGGAGAAAGCCAGGGAGTTATCCGAGCTAGTTAGGAACCTCCTAGAACCAGGCCAAGGGTCAGTGCATCAATGCACAAGAGTCCTGGGAAAAATGGTGGCTTCTTACGAAGCGATTCCATTCGGCAGATTTCACGCAAGAATTTTTCAGTGGGATCTGCTGGACGAATGGTCCGGATCACATCTTCAGATGCATCAGCGGATAATCCTGTCTCCAAGGACAAGGGTGTCTCTTCTGTGGTGGCTGCAGAGTGCTCATCTACTAGAGGGCAGCAGATTCGGCATTCAGGACTGGGTCCTGGTGACCACGGATGCCAGCCTGAGAGGCTGGGGAGCAGTCACACAGGGAAGAAATTTCCAAGGAGTGTGGTCAAGTCTGGAGACTTCTCTCCACATAAATATACTGGAGATAAGGGCAATTTACAATGCTCTGAGCCTAGGAAGACCTCTGCTTCAAAGTCAACCGGTGCTGATCCAGTCGGACAACATCACGGCAGTCGCCCACGTAAACAGACAGGGCGGCACAAGAAGCAGGAGGGCAATGGCAGCAAGGATTCTTCGCTGGGCGAAAAATCATGTGATAACACTGTCAGCGGTGTTCATTCCGGGAGTGGACAACTGGGAAGCAGACTTCCTCAGCAGGCACGATCTCCACCCGGGAGAGTGGGGACTTCATCTGGAAGTCTTCCACATGATTGTGAACCGTTGGGAAAGACCAAAGGTGGACATGATGGCGTCCCGTCTGAACAAAAAACTGGACAGGTATTGCGCCAGGTCAAGAGACCCTCAGGCAATAGCAGGGACGCTCTGGTAACACCGTGGGTGTACCAGTCGGTGTATGTGTTCCCTCCTCTGCCTCTCATACCCAAGGTACTGAGAATTATAAGACGGAGAGGAGTAAGAACTATACTCGTGGCTTCGGATTGGCCAAGAAGGACTTGGTACCCGGAACTTCAAGAGATACTAAGAAGGGACTTGCTTCAGCAAGGATCATGTCTGTTCCAAGTCTTACCGCGGCTGCGTTTGACGGCATGGCGGTTGAACGCCGGATCCTAAGGGAAAAAGGCATTCCGGAAGAGGTCATCCCTACCCTGGTCAGAGCCAGGAAGGAGGTGACCGCACAACATTATCACCACATTTGGCGAAAATATGTTGCATGGTGTGAGGCCAGGAAGGCCCCACGGAGGAATTTCAACTCGGTCGATTCCTGCATTTCCTGCAAACAGGAGTGTCTATGGGCCTCAAATTGGGGTCCATTAAGGTTCAAATTTCGGCCCTGTCGATTTTCTTCCAGAAAGAATTGGCTTCAGTTCCTGAAGTCCAGAAGTTTGTCAGGGGAGTACTGCATATACAACCCCCTTTTGTGCCTCCAGTGGCACTGTGGGATCTCAACGTAGTTCTGGGATTCCTCAAATCACATTGGTTTAAACCGCTCAAATCTGTGGATTTGAAATATCTCACATGGAAAGTGACCAGGCTGTTGGCCCTGGCCTCGGCCAGGCGAGTGTCAGAATTGGCGGCTTTGTCTCACAAAAGCCCATATCTGATTGTCCATTCGGACAGGGCAGAGCTGCGGACTCGTCCCCAGTTTCTCCCTAAGGTGGTGTCAGCGTTTCACCTGAACCAGCTTATTGTGGTACCTGCGGCTACTAGGGACTTGGAGGACTCCAAGTTGCTAGATGTTGTCAGGGCCCTGAAAATATATGTTTCCAGGACGGCTGGAGTCAGGAAAACTGACTTGCTGTTATCCTGTATGCACCCAACAAACTGGGTGCTCTTGCTTCTAAGCAGACGATTGCTAGTTGGATGTGTAGTACAATTCAGCTTGCACATTCTGTGGCAGGCCTGCCACAGCCAAAATATGTAAATGCCCATTCCACAAGGAAGGTGGGCTCATCTTGGGCGGCTGCCCGAGGGGTCTCGGCTTTACAACTTTGCCGAGCTGCTACTTGGTCAGGGGCAAACACGTTTGCAAAATTCTACAAATTTGATACCCTGGCTGAGGAGGACCTGGAGTTCTCTCATTCAGTGCTGCAGAGTCATCCGCACTCTCCCGCCCGTTTGGGAGCTTTGGTATAATCCCCATGGTCCTTACGGAGTCCCCAGCATCCACTTAGGACGTCAGAGAAAATAAGAATTTACTTACCGATAATTCTATTTCTCGTAGTCCGTAGTGGATGCTGGGCGCCCATCCCAAGTGCGGATTGTCTGCAATACTTGTACATAGTTATTGTTAACTAAAACGGGTTATTATTGTTGTGAGACATCTTTTCAGAGGCTCCGCTGTTATCATGCTGTTAACTGGGTTCAGATCACAGGTTGTACAGTGTGATTGGTGTGGCTGGTATGAGTCTTACCCGGGATTCAAAATCCTTCCTTATTGTGTACGCTCGTCCGGGCACAGTATCCTAACTGAGGCTTGGAGGAGGGTCATGGGGGGAGGAGCCAGTGCACACCACCTGATCCTAAAGCTTTTACTTTTGTGCCCTGTCTCCTGCGGAGCCGCTATTCCCCATGGTCCTTACGGAGTCCCCAGCATCCACTACGGACTACGAGAAATAGAATTATCGGTAAGTAAATTCTTATTTTTAAAGGTTTTGTATTACGCTCCGGCTGAGGAGCGCAGCTTGTATATTCGACTCCAGTGATCATAGGGTGGATAGGTAACAAGTACAAATACGCTGTGCGATTGGACTGCATGTTTGTGGGTGCGATACGTGACGCAACTTTATACTGATGAGCGGGTTCGGTTCCTCGGAATCCGAACCCGCCCGAACTTCATGATTTTTTACACGGATCCGAGCGACTCGGATCTTCCCGCCTTGCTCGGTTAACCCGAGCGCGCCCGAACGTCATCATGACGCTGTCGGATTCTCGCGAGGCTCGGATTCTATCGCGAGACTCGGATTCTATATAAGGAGCCGCGCGTCGCCGCCATTTTACACGTGCATTGAGATTGATAGTGAGAGGACGTGGCTGGCGTCCTCTCCGTTTAGAGAAGAAATAGATAGGAGAGTGAGAGTGAGACAGTGACACTTCATTTACTGGAGCTTAGGAGGAGTACTCAGACAGAGAGTGCAGAATTTTGCTGATAGTATTAGTTAGTTATACTAGTGACAGAGTGAGACAGTGACACTTCATTTACTGGAGCTTAGGAGGAGTACTCAGACGGAGAGTGCAGAATTTTGCTGATAGTATTAGTTAGTTATACTAGTGACTGACCAGTGACCACCAGTGCAGTTTTATATTATTTAATATAATCCGTTCTCTGCCTGAAAAAACGATACACAGTGACTCAGTCACATACCATATCTGTGCTCAGCCCAGTGTGCTGCATCATCTATGTATAATATCTGACTGTGCTCACACAGCTTAATTGTGGGGGAGACTGGGGAGCAGTTAGGTTATAGCAGGAGTCAGGAGTACATATTAAAATTAAACAGTGCACACTTTTTTTCTGCAGGAGTGCCACTGCCAGTGTGACTGACCAGTGACCTGACCACCAGTATAGTATACTATATTGTATTGTGATTGACTGTCTGCCTGTAAAAGTTAAACACACGTCGTGTGACTTGTGTGGTGTTTTTTTATTCTATAAAATAAAAAACTCATTCTGCTGACAGACAGTGTCCAGCAGGTCCGTCATTATATAATATATACCTGTCCGGCTGCAGTAGTGATATATATATATATTTTTTATATCATTATTTATCATCCAGTCGCAGCAGACACAGTACGGTAGTTCACGGCTGTAGCTACCTCTGTGTCGGCACTCGGCAGTCCATCCATAATTGTATACCACCTACCCGTGGTTTTTTTTTTCTTTCTTCTTTATACATACTACATCTCATTATCATCCAGTCTATATTAGCAGCAGACACAGTACAGTACGGTAGTCCACGGCTGTAGCTACCTCTGTGTCGGCACTCGGCAGTCCGTCCATAATTGTATACCACCTACCCGTGGTTTTTTTTTTTCTTTCTTCTTTATACATACTACATCTCATTATCATCCAGTCTATATTAGCAGCAGACACAGTACGGTAGTCCACGGCTGTAGCTACCTCTGTGTTGGCACTCGGCAGTCCGTCCATAATTGTATACCACCTACCCGTGGTTTTTTTTTCCTTTCTTCTTTATACATACTACATCTCATTATCAACATGTCTATATTAGCAGCAGACACAGTACGGTAGTCCACGGCTGTAGCTACCTCTGTGTCGGCACTCGGCAGTCCGTCCATAATTGTATACCACCTAACCGTGGTTTTTTTTTTTCTTTCTTCTTTATACATACTACATCTCATTATCATCCAGTCTATATTAGCAGCAGACACAGTACAGTACGGTAGTCCACGGCTGTAGCTACCTCTGTGTCGGCACTCGGCAGTCCGTCCATAATTGTATACCACCTACCCGTGGTTTTTTTTTTTTCTTTCTTCTTTATACATACTACATCTCATTATCATCCAGTCTATATTAGCAGCAGACACAGTACAGTACGGTAGTCCACGGCTGTAGCTACCTCTGTGTCGGCACTCGGCAGTCCGTCCATAATTGTATACCACCTACCCGTGGTTTTTTTTTCTTTCTTCTTTATACATACTACATCTCATTATCAACCAGTCTATATTAGCAGCAGACACAGTACGGTAGTCCACGGCTGTAGCTACCTCTGTGTCGGCACTCGGCAGTCCGTCCATAATTGTATACCACCTACCCGAGTTTTTTTTTTCTTTCTTCTTTATACATACTACATCTCATTATCATCCAGTCTATATTAGCAGCAGACACAGTACAGTACGGTAGTCCACGGCTGTAGCTACCTCTGTGTCGGCACTCGGCAGTCCGTCCATAATTGTATACCACCTACCCGTGGTTTTTTTTTTCTTTCTTCTTTATACATACTACATCTCATTATCATCCAGTCTATATTAGCAGCAGACACAGTACAGTACGGTAGTCCACGGCTGTAGCTACCTCTGTGCCGGCACTCGGCAGTCCGTCCATAATTGTATACTAGTATCCATCCATCTCCATTGTTTACCTGAGGTGCCTTTTAGTTGTGCCTATTAAAATATGGAGAACAAAAATGTTGAGGTTCCAAAATTAGGGAAAGATCAAGATCCACTTCCACCTCGTGCTGAAGCTGCTGCCACTAGTCATGGCCGAGACGATGAAATGCCAGCAACGTCGTCTGCCAAGGCCGATGCCCAATGGCATAGTACAGAGCATGTCAAATCCAAAACACCAAATATCAGTAAAAAAAGGACTCCAAAACCTAAAATAAAATTGTCGGAGGAGAAGCGTAAACTTGCCAATATGCCATTTACCACACGGAGTGGCAAGGAACGGCTGAGGCCATGGCCTATGTTCATGGCTAGTGGTTCAGCTTCACATGAGGATGGAGGCACTCAGCCTCTCGCTAGAAAAATGAAAAGACTCAAGCTGGCAAAAGCAGTAGCACCGCAAAGAACTGTGCGTTCTTCGAAATCCCAAATCCACAAGGAGAGTCCAATTGTGTCGGTTGCGATGCCTGACCTTCCCAACACTGGACGTGAAGAGCATGCGCCTTCCACCATTTGCACGCCCCCTGCAAGTGCTGGAAGGAGCACCCGCAGTCCAGTTCCTGATAGTCAGATTGAAGATGTCAGTGTTGAAGTACACCAGGATGAGGAGGATATGGGTGTTGCTGGCGCTGGGGAGGAAATTGACCAGGAGGATTCTGATGGTGAGGTGGTTTGTTTAAGTCAGGCACCCGGGGAGACACCTGTTGTCCGTGGGAGGAATATGGCCATTGACATGCCTGGTGAAAATACCAAAAAAATCAGCTCTTCGGTGTGGAAGTATTTCACCAGAAATGCGGACAACATTTGTCAAGCCGTGTGTTCCCTTTGTCAAGCTGTAATAAGTAGGGGTAAGGACGTTAACCACCTCGGAACATCCTCCCTTATACGTCACCTGCAGCGCATTCATAATAAGTCAGTGACAAGTTCAAAAACTTTGGCCGACAGCGGAAGCAGTCCACTGACCAGTAAATCCCTTCCTCTTGTAACCAAGCTCACGCAAACCACCCCACCAACTCCCTCAGTGTCAATTTCCTCCTTCCCCAGGAATGCCAATAGTCCTGCAGGCCATGTCACTGGCAATTCTGACGAGTCCTCTCCTGCCTGGGATTCCTCCGATGCATCCTTGCGTGTAATGCCTACTGCTGCTGGCGCTGCTGTTGTTGCTGCTGGGAGTCGATGGTCATCCCAGAGGGGAAGTCGTAAGCCCACTTGTACTACTTCCAGTAAGCAATTGACTGTCCAACAGTCCTTTGCGAGGAAGATGAAATATCACAGCAGTCATCCTGCTGCAAAGCGGATAACTGGGGCCTTGACAACTATGTTGGTGTTAGACGTGCGTCCGGTATCCGCCGTTAGTTCACAGGGAACTAGACAATTTATTGAGGCAGTGTGCCCCCGTTACCAAATACCATCTAGGTTCCACTTCTCTAGGCAGGCGATACCGAGAATGTACACGGACATCAGAAAAAGACTCACCAGTGTCCTAAAAAATGCAGTTGTACCCAATGTCCACTTAACCACGGACATGTGGACAAGTGGAGCAGGGCAGGGTCAGGACTATATGACTGTGACAGCCCACTGGGTAGATGTATGGACTCCCGCCGCAAGAACAGCAGCGGCGGCACCAGTAGCAGCATCTCGCAAACGCCAACTCTTTCCTAGGCAGGCTACGCTTTGTATCACCGCTTTCCAGAATACGCACACAGCTGAAAACCTCTTACGGCAACTGAGGAAGATCATCGCGGAATGGCTTACCCCAATTGGACTCTCCTGTGGATTTGTGGCATCGGACAACGCCAGCAATATTGTGTGTGCATTAAATATGGGCAAATTCCAGCACGTCCCATGTTTTGCACATACCTTGAATTTGGTGGTGCAGAATTTTTTAAAAAACGACAGGGGCGTGCAAGAGATGCTGTCGGTGGCCAGAAGAATTGCGGGACACTTTCGGCGTACAGGCACCACGTACAGAAGACTGGAGCACCACCAAAAACTACTGAACCTGCCCTGCCATCATCTGAAGCAAGAAGTGGTAACGAGGTGGAATTCAACCCTCTATATGCTTCAGAGGTTGGAGGAGCAGCAAAAGGCCATTCAAGCCTATACAATTGAGCACGATATAGGAGGTGGAATGCACCTGTCTCAAGCGCAGTGGAGAATGATTTCAACGTTGTGCAAGGTTCTGATGCCCTTTGAACTTGCCACACGTGAAGTCAGTTCAGACACTGCCAGCCTGAGTCGGGTCATTCCCCTCATCAGGCTTTTGCAGAAGAAGCTGGAGACATTGAAGGAGGAGCTAACACGGAGCGATTCCGCTAGGCATGTGGGACTTGTGGATGGAGCCCTTAATTCGCTTAACAAGGATTCACGGGTGGTCAATCTGTTGAAATCAGAGCACTACATTTTGGCCACCGTGCTCGATCCTAGATTTAAAGCCTACCTTGGATCTCTCTTTCCGGCAGACACAAGTCTGCTGGGGTTGAAAGACCTGCTGGTGAGAAAATTGTCAAGTCAAGCGGAACGCGACCTGTCAACAACATCTCCTCCTTCACATTCTCCCGCAACTGGGGGTGCGAGGAAAAGGCTCAGAATTCCGAGCCCACCCGCTGGCGGTGATGCAGGGCAGTCTGGAGCGACTGCTGATGCTGACATCTGGTCCGGACTGAAGGACCTGACAACGATTACGGACATGTCGTCTACTGTCACTGCATATGATTCTCTCACCATTGAAAGAATGGTGGAGGATTATATGAGTGACCGCATCCAAGTAGGCACGTCACACAGTCCGTACTTATACTGGCAGGAAAAAGAGGCAATTTGGAGGCCCTTGCACAAACTGGCTTTATTCTACCTAAGTTGCCCTCCCACAAGTGTGTACTCCGAAAGAGTGTTTAGTGCCGCCGCTCACCTTGTCAGCAATCGGCGTACGAGGTTACATCCAGAAAATGTGGAGAAGATGATTAAAATGAATTATAATCAATTCCTCCGCGGAGACATTGACCAGCAGCAATTGCCTCCACAAAGTACACAGGGAGCTGAGATGGTGGATTCCAGTGGGGACGAATTGATAATCTGTGAGGAGGGGGATGTACACGGTGATATATCGGAGGATGATGATGAGGTGGACATCTTGCCTCTGTAGAGCCAGTTTGTGCAAGGAGAGATTTATTGCTTCTTTTTTGGGGGGGGTCCAAACCAACCCGTCATATCAGTCATAGTCGTGTGGCAGACCCTGTCACTGAAATGATGGGTTGGTTAAAGTGTGCATGTCCTGTTTATACAACATAAGGGTGGGTGGGAGGGCCCAAGGACAATTCCATCTTGCACCTCTTTTTTCTTTTATTTTTCTTTGCGTCATGTGCTGTTTGGGGAGGGTTTTTTGGAAGGGCCATCCTGCGTGACACTGCAGTGCCACTCCTAGATGGGCCCGGTGTTTGTGTCGGCCACTAGGGTCGCTTATCTTACTCACACAGTCAGCTACCTCATTGCGCCTCTTTTTTTCTTTGCGTCATGTGCTGTTTGGGGAGGGTTTTTTGGAAGGGCCATCCTGCGTGACACTGCAGTGCCACTCCTAGATGGGCCCGGTGTTTGTGTCGGCCACTAGGGTCGCTTATCTTACTCACACAGTCAGCTACCTCATTGCGCCTCTTTTTTTCTTTGCGTCATGTGCTGTTTGGGGAGGGTTTTTTGGAAGGGACATCCTGCGTGAAACTGCAGTGCCACTCCTAGATGGGCCCGGTGTTTGTGTCGGCCACTAGGGTCGCTTATCTTACTCACACAGCGACCTCGGTGCAAATTTTAGGACTAAAAATAATATTGTGAGGTGTGAGGTATTCAGAATAGACTGAAAATGAGTGTAAATTATGGTTTTTGAGGTTAATAATACTTTGGGATCAAAATGACCCCCAAATTCTATGATTTAAGCTGTTTTTTAGGGTTTTTTGAAAAAAACACCCGAATCCAAAACACACCCGAATCCGACAAAAAAAATTCGGTGAGGTTTTGCCAAAACGCGGTCGAACCCAAAACACGGCCGCGGAACCGAACCCAAAACCAAAACACAAAACCCGAAAAATTTCCGGCGCTCATCTCTACTTTATACCCCCTTTGCGAGCTTTTGCATAAGCAAAGGTATCATTAGCGCCCCGTAGAGCATACGCAAGCGTGATTTGTGTATTGCATAAAGGGAAGTTTTCGCTGGTCTCTCTCAGGAAAATCTTCAACGGTAGATATTCACTGGAAAAGGTACGTCACTCCTAAAACTTCCAGAGAATAGAAGCCAATTAGGGCCTCACTGGGTACGCGGTGGTCACTATTGGAGTGAGTCGTGGTACACCAGCGGAGAAGGAGTGAGTGAAAGCGTTAGGTGTCTTTCACCGTCTATTTGTGTTGTGCATTTGGGGATTGTGTTTACAGGCAAAGGTCCGCGATGTGAACCAATTGCACAAGCAGTGGGCGTTTGGTAGCTAGGGTTTAGGCTGAAGAATTGAGACCGAGAGGGTCAGAATTGCGGCCGAGAGGGTCAGCAAGGTTTATTATGTGTGAGAAATATGGTTCATACAAGGAGACTTTTTGCAATGAATAGGTACGTATGACTGCTGAGGATAGGGCATCATTCCCTGGGGTAGGTGAGTTTGATCCTAAGGTATTGCAGGTGGTATGTCTAACCAAAGTCATATAAGACAAGAACGGAAATATAAGAACTGTTTGAACTAGTAGCAACAATAAACAAGTAGGAAGAAAAAGAGAAAGCAATTACACCGCCATATGTAGATGTGGAAGCAGTTACAGCCAGCATACAAACTATAGAAAATAATAAAAATATGAAAAATATGAATGTAACCTATATATGTACTAATGAATGTCGAAGTTTTATCTAGGAGGAGAAGGCGACCTGACTGGTTTCAGCCATTTCTCATGCACTCAGAGGAGTATACAACCAGTAAAAGAAGAGCAGTTGCCTGCGGGGTAAGTGGCTGAGACCAGTGGAACTGGTAAGTATGGTGTCATTCGTGTACATATATAGTAAAACCCCAAAATAAAATAAAAACAAAGAAAGTAACGTCAGAAATGGAGAAAAACCTGTCCGCACAATAGTATTTGCCAGTAGGAAAGCGGACAGAGACAGGGTAACCCCCGGGTATTTCTTTTAGTTACCATATAAGAAGTATTCATTCCTAGTAATGCCCCTAGTTAAGATGAGCTCGGAAATGTTTGTTGGACCATGTACAGACCCTTAATACGGTATGAGAAGGATTGAATGAATACTTCACATGACCTAGAAGCTTGTTAATTTGTTTTTTGTCTTTTGCAGTAATAGAAAATTCTCCATCTGGATAAGATCACTGGAAAATAAGAATTTACTTACCGATAATTCTATTTCTCATAGTCCGTAGTGGATGCTGGGACTCCGTCAGGACCATGGGGAATAGCGGGCTCCGCAGGAGACAGGGCACATCTAAATAAAGCTTTTAGGATCACATGGTGCGTACTGGCTCCTCCCCCTATGACCCTCCTCCAAGCCTCAGTTAGGTACTGTGCCCGGACGAGCGTACACAATAAGGAAGGATCTTGAATCCCGGGTAAGACTCATACCAGCCACACCAATCACACCGTACAACTTGTGATCTGAATCCAGTTAACAGTATGATAACAAAAAACGAAGTAGCCTCTGAAAAGATGGCTCACAACAATAGTAATAACCCGATCTTTGTAACAATAACTATGTACAAGTATTGCAGACAATCCGCACTTGGGATGGGCGCCCAGCATCCACTACGGACTATGAGAAATAGAATTATCGGTAAGTAAATTCTTATTTTCTCTAACGTCCTAGAGGATGCTGGGACTCCGTCAGGACCATGGGGATTATACCAAAGCTCCCAAACGGGCGGGAGAGTGCGGATGACTCTGCAGCACCGAATGAGAGAACTCCAGGTCCTCCTTAGCCAGAGTATCAAATTTGTAAAATTTTACAAACGTGTTCTCCCCTGACCACGTAGCTGCTCGGCAAAGTTGTAATGCCGAGACCCCTCGGGCAGCCGCCCAAGATGAGCCCACTTTCCTTGTGGAGTGGGCCTTTACAGATTTAGGCTGTGGCAGGCCTGCCACAGAATGTGCAAGTTGGATTGTGCTACAGATCCAACGTGCAATCGTCTGTTTAGACGCAGGAGCACCCATCTTGTTGGGTGCATACAATATAAACAACGAGTCAGACTTTCTGACTCCAGCTGTCCTTGAAATATATATTTTTAATGCTCTGACAACGTCCAGTAACTTGGAGTCCTCCAAGTCGCTAGTAGCCGCAGGCACCACAATAGGCTGGTTCAAGTGAAAAGCCGAAACCACCTTAGGGAGAAAATGAGGACGTGTCCGCAGTTCTGCCCTGTCCGAATGGAAAATCAGATATGGGCTTTTGTATGATAAAGCCGCCAACTCTGAAACTCTCCTGGCTGAAGCCAGGGCCAATAGCATGGTTACCTTCCATGTAAGGTATTTTAAATCTACCGATTTTAGAGGCTCAAACCAATGAGATTTGAGAAAATTCAAAACTACGTTCAAATCCCACGGTGCCACTGGAAGCACTATTGGGGGTTGTATATGTAGTACACCTTTGACAAAAGTTTGTACTTCAGGCACTGATGCCAATTCCTTCTGGAAGAAGATTGATAAGGCCGAAATTTGAACTTTAATGGACCCCAATTTTAGGCCCATAGACAATCCTGCTTGCAGGAAATGTAAGAATCGACCCAATTGAAATTCTTCCGTTGGAGCCTTCTTGGCCTCACACCACGCAACATATTTTCGCCAAATGCGGTGATAATGTTGTACAGTCACTTCCTTTCTAGCCTTAATCAAGGTAGGAATAACTTCCTCTGGAATGCCCTTTTCTTTTAGAATCCGGCGTTCAACCGCCATGCCGTCAAACGCAGACGCGGTAAGTCTTGGAACATACAAGGTCCCTGCTGAAGCAGATCCCTTCTTAGAGGTAGAGGCCATGGATCCTCCGTGAGCATCTCTTGAAGTTCCGGATACCAAGTTCTTCTTGGCCAGTCCGGAGCCACCAGTATTGTTCTTACTCCTCTTTTCCGTATAATTCTCAGTACCTTTGGTATGAGAGGCAGAGGAGGGAACACATACACTGACTGGTACACCCACGGTGTTACCAGAGCGTCCACAGCTATTGCCTGAGGGTCTCTTGACCTGGCGCAATATCTGTCCAATTTTTTGTTGAGGCGAGACGCCATCATGTCCACCTTTGGTCTTTCCCAACGGTTCACAATCATGTGGAAGACTTCTGGATGAAGTCCCCACTCTCCCGGGTGAAGGTTGTGTCTGCTGAGGAAGTCTGCTTCCCAGTTGTCCACTCCCGGGATGAACACTGCTGACAGTGCTATGACATGATTCTCCGCCCAGCGCAGAATCCTTGCAGCTTCTGTCATTGCTCTTCTGCTTCTCGTGCCGCCTTGTCGGTTTACGTGGGCGACTGCCGTGATGTTGTCCGACTGGATCAACACCGGCTGACCCTGAAGCAGCGATTTTGCCAGGCTTAGAGCATTGTAGATCGCTCTTAGCTCCAGTATATTTATGTGAAGGGACGTCTCCAGGTTTGACCACACGCCCTGGAAGTTTCTTCCCTGTGTGACTGCTCCCCAGCCTCGTAGGCTGGCATCCGTAGTCACCAGGACCCAGTCCTGTATGCCGAATCTGCGGCCCTCTAACAGATGGGCACTCTGCAACCACCACAGGAGAGACAACCTTGTTCTTGGTGACAGTGTTATCCGCTGATGCATGTGCAGATGCGATCCGGACCATTTGTCCAGCAGATCCCACTGAAATGTCCGTGCATGGAATCTGCCGAATGGAATCGCTTCGTAAGAAGCCACCATCTTTCCCAGGACTCTTGTGCATTGATGTACTGACACAGTTCCTGGTTTTAGGAGGTTCCTGACAAGTTCGGATAACTCCCTTGCTTTCTCCTCCGGGAGAAACACCTTTTTCTGAACCGTGTCCAGAATCATTCCCAGGAACAGCAGACGAGTTGTCGGGGTCAATTGAGATTTTGGAAGATTCAGAATCCACCCGTGTTGCTGAAGCACTACCTGGGTTAGTGCTACACCGACTTCCAGCTGTTCTCTGGACTTTGCCCTTATCAGGAGATCGTCCAAGTAAGGGATAATTAATACGCCTTTTCTTCGTAGAAGAACCATCATTTCGGTCATTACCTTGGTAAAGACCCGAGGGGCCGTGGACAAACCAAACGGCAGCGTTTGAAACTGATAATGACAGTCTTGTATCACGAACCTGAGATACCCTTGGTGTGAGGGGTAAATTGGGACATGCAGATAAGCATCTTTTATGTCCAGGGACACCATGAAGTCCCCTTCTTCCAGATTCGCTATCACTGCTCTGAGTGACTCCATCTTGAACTTGAATTTCTGTATGTACAGGTTCAAGGATTTCAGGTTTAGAATAGGTCTTACCGAACCGTCCGGCTTCGGTACCACAAATAGTGTGGAATAATACCCCTTTCCCTGTTGTAGGAGGGGTACCTTGACTATCACCTGCTGAGAATACAGCTTGTGAATGGCTTCCAAAACCGACGTCCTTTCTGAGGGAGACGTTGGTAAAGCAGACTTTAGGAACCGGCGAGGGGGAGACCTTTCGAACTCCAACATGTAACCCTGAGATATTATCTGCAGGATCCACGGGTCCACTTGTGAGCGAGCCCACTGATTGCTGAAAATCTTGAGTCGACCCCCCACCGCTCCTGAGTCCGCTTGTAAAGCCCCAGCGTCATGCTGATGGCTTTGTAGAACCCGGGGCGGGCTTCTGGTCCTGGGCAGGGGCTGCTTGCTGCCCTCTCTTACCCTTTCCTCTGCCTCGCGGCAGATAAGACTGTCCTTTTGGTCGCTTGTTTTTATAGGAGCGAAAGGACTGCGGCTGAAAAGACGGTGTCTTTTTCTGTTGGGAGGGGGTCTGAGGTAAAAAAGTGGATTTGCCGGCAGTTGCCGTGGCCACCAGGTCCGAAAGACCGACCCCAAATAATTCCTCTCCTTTATATGGCAATACTTCCATATGCCTTTTGGAATCCGCATCACCTGACCACTGTCGCGTCCATAAACTTCATCTGGCAGATATGGACATCGCGCTTACTCTTGATGCTAGAGTACAAATATCCCTCTGAGCATCTCGCATATAAAGAAAAGCATCCTTTAATTGCTCTAGAGTCAATAAAATACTGTCCCTATCCAGGGTATCAATATTTTCAGTCAGAGAATCCAACCACACTACCCCAGCACTGCACATCCAGGCTGAGGCTACTGCCGGTCGCAGTATAACACCAGTATGTGTGTATATACTCTTCAGTGTAGTTTCCAGCCTCCTATCTGCTGGATCCTTGAGGGCGGCCGTATCAGGAGACGGCAACGCCACTTGCTTTGATAAACGTGTGAGCGCCTTATCCACCCTAGGGGGTGTTTCCCAGCGCGCCCTAACCTCTGGTGGGAAAGGGTATAATGCCAATAACTTCTTGGAAATTAGCAGTTTTCTATCTGGGTTAACCCACGCTTCGTCACACACGTCATTCAATTCCTCTGATTCTGGAAAAGCTACAGGTAGTTTTTTCACCCCCCACATAATACCCCTTTTTGAGGTACCAGCAGTATCAGAGATCTGCAAAGCCTCCTTCATTGCCGTGATCATATAACGTGTGGCCCTATTGGAAAATACGTTTGTTTCTTCACCGTCGACACTAGATTCATCTGTGTCGGTACCCGTGTCGACTGACTGAGGTGAGGGACGTTTTACAGCCCCTGACGGTGTCTGAGACGCCTGAGCCGGTACTAACTGGTTTTCCGGCCGTCTCATTTCGTCAACTGACTTTTGTAATGTGCTAACATTATCACTTAATTCCATAACTAAAGCCATCCATTCCGGTGTCGACTCCCTAGGGGGTGACATCACCATTACCGGCAATTGCTCTGCCTCCACACCAACATCGTCCTCATACATGTCGACACACACGTACCGACACACAGCAGCCACACAGGGAATGCTCTAATCGAAGACAGGACCCTCTTAGCCCTTTGGGGAGACAGAGGGAGAGTTTGCCAGCACACACCAAAAACGCTATAAATGTATATAAACAACCCTAGAAGGTGTTGTTTTTGATATAAGCGCTTTTAATATATCAATATCGCCAAATTATGCCCCCCTTCTCTTTGTTACCCTGTTTCTGTAGTGCAGTGCAGGGGAGAGTCCTGGGAGCCTTCCTCACCAGCGGAGCTGAGCAGGAAAATGGCGCTGAGTGCTGAGGAGAATAAGCTCCGCCCCTTTTTCGGCGGGCTTTTCTCCCGGGTTTTAAGAAAACTGGCCTGGGTTAAATACATACATATAGCCTTAATGGCTATATGTGATGTATTTATTTTGCCACTAAAGGTATTTAATATTGCTGCCCAGGGCGCCCCCAGCAGCGCCCTGCACCCTCCGTGACTGAATCAGTGAGACGTGTAGCAACAATGGCGCACAGCTGCAGTGCTGTGCGCTACCTTCATGAAGACTGAGGAGTCTTCTGCCGCCTGCTTTCCGGACCTCCGTCTTCAGCGTCTGTAAGGGGGATCGGCGGCGCGGCTCCGGGACGAACCCCAGGAGGACCTGTGTTCCGACTCCCTCTGGAGCTAAGTGTCATGTAGCCTAAGACTCCAATCCATCCTGCACGCAGGTGAGTTGGAAATCTCTCCCCTAAGTCCCTCGATGCAGTGATCCTGTTGCCAGCAGGATTCACTGAGATTTAAACCTAAAAAAACTTTTTCTAAGCAGCTCTTTAGGAGAGCCACCTAGATTGCACCCTTCTCGGACGGGCACAAAAACCTAACTGAGGCTTGGAGGAGGGTCATAGGGGGAGGAGCCAGTACGCACCATGTGATCCTAAAAGCTTTATTTAGATGTGCCCTGTCTCCTGCGGAGCCCGCTATTCCCCATGGTCCTGACGGAGTCCCAGCATCCACTAGGACGTTAGAGAAAACACTAATTCGGCAAATGGGAGGAACGAAAGAAGTGCAACATTACCCTTTGACAAAAACCTGCTGAAATTACGATTGGGCCACCACAATGCTAAACCCTTTCCTTTCCTTCTTTTTCCTACAGCATTGGCCCCTGACTATCTTAATCGACAGAGATTTTGTTACATATATTGTATCCCGCTCAGGAAGTACAAGGTATGTTAGACACCCCTCAAAGACTAATGTTGCATTACACTGTTCTAGATTCATGTCCATCACAGGTAGAGGAAATTATCTCACAGATACCGGGTTCCCTATGAACTTAGGATGGACAGTACACTGGATTGATGGCTGAAGTAGTCTCAGTAGTGACACAGCATGCACAAGCTTTAAAGGGGGTAGACAAAGTAGGTAATCAATTCCCCGTAGTGCCCAATCCAGTTGTCATTTTAATAAAATCCTCTTCACCTCTACAAACTTATCTGTCACCAACCTCTATTCTGGTTCTCCACAGTTTCCTCTTCATCTTTTGCGTTCACACAGGGTGGTACAATACAGGGACCCGATTACAGTTCAAACACTACATGCCTAATTGGTCCTTCACAGTTCTGCCCGAACCCAGTATATCTCACCAGCACGATAACACCAGTATTACTGCAGTGTGCCTTGTCATGCACAAAGGGTGGAGGAAGGATGAGAATATTGGTGAAGGGAAATTTTGTATAGACACTGATATGCCCATTGGTGAACGCAGACCTGATATTTTCTTCTTCTTTCTCTCCTCTAGAGATGTTTGTTTCTTTTCTTTTTTTTTTATTTATGCTCATGGTACTCTACATTGCAAACACACAACAGTTAAATTACGATACAAATTTGTGTTCCCTACAGGAAAAGGAGATCTGGAAGGCGAAGGGATATGGTCAGGAGTCCTCAGGACTTTGGACAGATGGACACGGTAAGCCAATGGCCCCCAGGCATATCTCCCAAGCCTAGCTGAGGCGGCATATGGTCTGACTCACCTAGGGTAAGGAAGGTGCAAGCTGGTAAGAGCCTACTGGAGTGCACCAGGGTTCTCTTCTCATGCAGGTAAGAAAGTAATGACATGTCTTACTTGCTTGAGGAAGAATATTGGTAAGGCAATACCAACAGAGCCACCCCATATCCCTCCTGCAGACGGACCTTTTCAGGTAATACAAATCGACTTCGTACAGTTAACACCCTTTAGGAATTATTGTTATGTATTGGTGTGCACTGATGTTTTCTCAAACTGGGTAGAGGCATTTCCTGCCGCCACAAGTACTGCTGTGTTTACCGCAAAGAAAATTGCACAGAAATGTGCATGTAGATATGGTACCCCTAGAAATAGGAGCAAAGTGATACTGGACTATTGTGGTCATAGACATTGCCACTAGTATTATGTAGCATCGGAACCACTCCCAGATCTTCACTTAACGAATCACCTTCTTCAAAATTATTGTTTTGGTTTTTGTGTCTTTTTGTTATTTTGGAAGGCAACCTCATGTCATGATTGATCCGCACAATGATCAGAAATACACCAATGAGGTGACAGTACAGTACCTTATCGAGATGAGCCAACATTTGAGAACTTGACAAAAGAACTTGAAAATGTTGATTCCTGGTATGCCAAATACTAACTGTCTTGATTGTGAACCAAGAGACTGTGATTGTTCTTACGCTCAGGTTGCCTAATAGACAGGTGGGAAGGACCGTACCAAGTTTTGTTGACAGCACTATCCCAGTGAAAGTAGCAGAGAGAGAGACTTGGGTCCACGATTCCCATTGCAGGAAAGTCGGTAGTCCGGAAGGAACTCGTAAATGGAGTGAGATCGCAAAAGTATCACCAGAGAGTCTGTTCCGTGAAGACTGAGAGGCGGCACTGTTGAACACTACCTGAGCGTGCTAAAGTATTATAGAAAGACCAGTCATTGTAATTGATTTGCTATGGACAAGATTTGTTTTGTTCTATTTCTCTTTTCTCTCTTTCCCGCTGACAAACATTTATTTCAGGACATTCTATTTTTGTGAGGTTTTTCATGAGGAGTCGAGTGTGGGACTGGAACTGGTTCTGGAGGAAGGAGTGATTTCCTTATAGGATCCCAGGATTAGCCGGTAAGTTTGTTAAAGCCAGAGAAAAATCAAAGGTCTAGTAGTTACGGAGTTCGGAGGTAACGTGATAGGCTATTGTCTGAGGAATACTGTATTTTGTAGTTATTGTGAACCCATATTTGAAGATGAGAGCATCCAGAGATGTCAGTCTAGCAATAAGGTGACAGACATCCCTTGAGTGATTACCACTCACTAGTGGGTAAGGTCTTAAACCAAACGGAATGTTGGATGTGCTCACAGGTACCTCTAAGACGAAAAGATGCAGGATTAGTGCCATATTTTTTTTTAGTTATCTGAGGTACTTGAATTACACGGAAGGGCGATGGGACCGGTGGACAAAGAATATAATATAACTAGACCCCCTAGTCTTAAGATCCACCAGTACCAGAGATAAATCCTTGGTATGTTTAAATCTCACCAATTTCCGGAAATTGGGAGGTAATCAGGAATAATCAGACAATGGCTATTCACACATTGCAGATAAAGAGCTCATTAATATGTGTGGAAGAAAGGTTTATGAGTGGCTCTCCACGAACTCCAAAGGTTTGTGTTATTTAGGAAGGACACTACATATAACCCTTGTTCAATGATGAAACAGACCTAGCATACGCTCCAGAAATGTAAACAATGTTCAGAAAATGATAGGAATATGTAAATCATGAAAATTTTATATGTCACTTTCATGATTTGTTTGTGTCTTCTCCCTCTACCCAGCAGAACCTCAATCGAATCTGAACATCAGTGTACGAAGATGTAGGTACATGTATATGTGAAATGTTCATTCAAATCAGACATTATAGGCCAAAGTGCTGTCCAGCATACACTATAGGTTGAATGTTGTCCCACACCCAACCAGTGGTCCCGTGACCTCCGAGTGCATATAGAGGATGCCTCGTCCTCCTCCCTGTCTTCCCCAAATATAGTCAAATGTCTGATTTGCGAAATAAATACATACATGTTTCTAGGTCACCGATTATTGTTTGAAATATTTTTCTTATGTTAATAATTTATGGCAGTTGTTTATTGCCAAAGGGTGGACTGTCAAAGCCAAAAATATTACATAGAGAGAACATACAGACTCCACACATTATAAGTCGCTAAGCTTGCAAATACATGCAGCGAGCACAGCAATATATGGTAACATACGCATTTACACAGACATGCCACAGAGATAGATTCGACACATATTTCATACAGCACATAATTTGAACATATCAAGCGCCAGACATCATAAAGTTTCAAATTATATAATGGAGTAACGTCATGTATGTGTATCATTGGAACGAAGCAAGATGGACATGTCGTGTTTGGTATTAAAGCAACCAAATTAATGTGTATATCAATTTGATGCCTGTTATTAAGTTGTAGCTCATTGCAACAAGTAGATATGATTAAATGTATGAAAGCTAAAGTCACTCTTATTAGAACAATGGATTTCCTGGAAGACAGCATGCCTGACCGGTGGCTATCTCCTGTAATTACATCATCAGGGCTGGACCTTGTTTGCATATGAACTGACCAGTGACTCATCATGAATGAGAAAGTTCCCTCCCCTAGTCTGTGCACTCCCCCAAACTACATAGGCCCTCATTCCAAGTTGTTCACTCGCTAGCTGCTTTTAGCAGCATTGCACACGCTAGGCCGCCGCCCTCTGGGAGTGCATCTTCGCTTAGCAGAATTGCGAACAAAAGAGTAGCAGAATTGCGAATAAATAATTCTTAGCAGTTTCTGAGTAGCTCAAGACTTTTTTCTACACTGCGATCAGCTCAGCCCGTTTCGTTCCTGGTTTGACGTCACAAACACGCCCTGCGTTCGGCCAGCCACTCCCCTGTTTCTCCAGACACTCCTGCGTTTTATCCTGGCATGCCTGCATTTTTCTGCACACTCCCAGAAAAATTTGCTTGACATGTAATCATATTACTAATAAAGCACTTTCAGTGACATCTAGTGCAAATGGGAAGAGTTTTCCCATAAAACAATATTTAAGCTGTGAATCAACATATAGTGTATACGTACTACAGTGTCCATGTTCACTGCAATATGTAGGTAGAACCACAAGATCAATAAAATCTAGATTTAGAGAGCATCGAAGGAATATTATCAATAAATCCCTGAAGCATAGTGTATCTAGACATTTTGTAAGAATGCATAACAGTGATCCGAAGGTGTTGTCTTTAACAGTTGTTGAACAATTTCTCAACACAAAACGAGGGGGGAATAGATTTCGTCATGTTTGTCTGGGGGAGTCATCCTGGATTTTTAAGTTGGACACTCTTAGTCCAAATGGTTTAAATGAAGCACTTGATTATACACCATTAGATTAATCTGATAATTAGAGTGTGACTGGTGTGGATAATTCATGGTCATTAGAATAGAGTGATTATATAGGGCAATATAGAATAGGGTAAAACAGTCCACAATGAACGTATAGATATATAATAGAGTAAATATAATATTAGTATTAGTATTGGTCCACTAAACAGATAAGAGAAATTAAATACAGTGGACCATAAAATAAGAATTTACTCACCGGTAAATCTATTTCTCGTAGTCCGTAGTGGATGCTGGGGACTCCGTAAGGACCATGGGGAATAGACGGGCTCCGCAGGAGACTGGGCACTCTAAAAGAAAGATTAGGTACTATCTGGTGTGCACTGGCTCCTCCCTCTATGCCCCTCCTCCAGACCTCAGTTAGATTTCTGTGCCCGGCCGAGCTGGATGCACACTAGGGGCTCTCCTGAGCTCCTAGAAAGAAAGTATATGTTAGGTTTTTTATTTTACAGTGAGACCTGCTGGCAACAGGCTCACTGCAACGAGGGACTAAGGGGAGAAGAAGCGAACCTACCTGCTTGCAGTTAGCTTGGGCTTCTTAGGCTACTGGACACCATTAGCTCCAGAGGGATCGACCGCAGGACCCGTCCTTGGTGTTAGTTCCCGGAGCCGCGCCGCCGTCCTCCTTACAGAGCCAGAAGCATGAAGATGGTCCGGAAAATCGGCGGCAGAAGACTTCAGTCTTCACCAAGGTAGCGCACAGCACTGCAGCTGTGCGCCATTGCTCCTCATACACACTTCACACTCCGGTCACTGAGGGTGCAGGGCGCTGGGGGGGGGGCGCCCTGAGCAGCAATAAAAACACCTTGGCTGGCAAAATAATCACAATATATAGCCCCAGAGGCTATATATGTGATAATTACCCCTGCCAGAATCCATAAAAAAGCGGGAGAAAAGTCCGCGAAAAAGGGGCGGAGCTATCTCCCTCGGCACACTGGCGCCATTTTCTCTTCACAGTGTGCGTTATGTCGGTACGGCTGTGTCGACATGTTTGATGAGGAGGCTTATGTGGAGGCGGAGCAGATGCCGATAAATGGGATGTCGCCCCCTGTGGGCCGACACCAGAGTGGATGGATAGGTGGAAGGTATTAACCGACAGTGTCAACTCCTTACATAAAAGGCTGGATGACGTAACAGCTATGGGACAGCCGGCTATTCCCCATTGTCCTTACGGAGTCCCCAGTATCCACTAGGACGTCAGAGAAATTGGGGTTCTGTAGTAAACAAAATAATAGGAAGATCAAAAATCTATATGGACACGATGGATATATATAATATTTATTCTAATATAAAAAAAATTTAATTACACATTTTCTATATGTATATATTTTTATATATATGTATTTCTATATATATATATATATATATATATATATATTTTTGTATTCATTTTTATTTTTAGCATCTAAGTATATATATTTTTAATATATCCTATACAATACGGGTACATCTTGTTCATTTAGAACTGTTCCATCAAAACCAAGAGAACCGTTTTATTATTTTTCATATATTATTAATGTTAAATTTTGTGTATATGAAGTGATTTAGAGAAGCAAAACAACATAGCATTTCATATAGATCTAAAGTGAAATCGTTCTTGAGTATCATTCAATTAAGACTTCAATTGAACAAACACAGGTGATTTGAGCTTCTCATTAAGAGGTAGATAAAAAGGTAACACCCCATTGAGAAGCCAGTCTTGAGGAAGTCCCGAGAATTAACGGGACGAAACGCGTTGACGTCATCACCCGTTTTCAACCGCTGCATGTGTGACTGTGTCTTTGGCCGCTCCTGCCGCTCTCAGCTGTGCCGGTCTCTTGCCGCCCACCTCTGCCGCATCCATCCGTGCCATTCGGCTGCCGCTCGCGGTGTGTGCTATACACCGAGGACATTTACACCTACGGCTCACTGCTACTGTGGCTCCCGGGACACTGCTTGGTGCAGCACCGACGGCTCGTTAAAGCCTCCACTACCGCTGTTTGTGTGCTTACAAACGCTGCCCATCAGCCTGGAACTCCCTAAGGTATTTACCTAAAAATCAATCCTTGCACTTGTGCTATAGTGGAGGACATTTCCAGGAAAGGGTAAATATTAACCCCGTTTGATTGGGCAAAACACATCACGAAGGATTAATCCTGCACTGGGACGCCAGTGACAGGATAAGTGGAGACTTATATTTAATCAATTATATATTGTCACAACTGAGGGCCTGAGCTGACGGGAGGCAGCCTCAGTTGTAGGGGCTGAGATGTACCGGAACCTGGGAGGCTGTATCAGACCCCTGGACATGTAAGTAACATGAATAATAACTGCCCGAAGGCGTGACCACGACAACTTGGATAAAAGTCAATGATGTTTATTATGACAACTCCGCAACACAGCAGCAATAAAAGAAAACGTAAAAGTCAGCAAAGAATAAATACAGTTCCTGGGTACTACAGGATGGCAGGAGCCACAGGGCACTGGTAGTGTGAGATAGTTCTTATGATCTTCTAGATGGAAAGTCCTTACCAGGCCCGACTGTAGCAATGGAGATAACCCAGGATTGTGCCAGCTGGTGTTCCAGGAAAAGCTGGGTTGCTGAAGATAAAACAGCTGCTGTGGATACTGGCTGGAACCAGACTGTTGTTAGTACGGAGTGGATACTGGCTGGAACCAGTTAAATAATAAATGAACTTGGGAGCGATGAAATATGAACTGAAATGTAGAACTTGAGAGCGGAGAAATAATAATACCGGTGGAGAGTGGTAAAGTGTAGAAAGGACACCGGCCCTTTAAGAGAAGCTGTACTCTGCTGGAAGCTGAGCTGGAAGCAGGTAATGCTGTAGCTGGAAACAGATGAATCCACAATGGGTTGGAGAGTCAGGCTACACCGCAGGTGGAATGCTGGTGCGGGTCTCTATGGTGGAAGTCTTGAGACAGGAGCTGGAACCTGGAAGACAATCACAGGAGAGAGACAAACAGGAACTAGGTTTGACAACCAAAGCACTGACGCCTTCCTTGCTCAGGCACAGTGTATTTATACCTGCAGCAAGGAAGGGATTGGCTAGGCAATTATGCAGATTATCAATACTGAGAACAGATTGGTGGAAATGATCAGCTGACAGAATCCAAGATGGCTGCGCCCATGCAGACACTTGGAGGGAAGTTTGGTTTGTAATCCATGTGGTAATGAAAACAGCAATGGCGGCGCCGGCCACCGGAGACAGGAGGCGCCAGGCTGACAGATGCACATCCAACCACGCGGACACAGCGGAGGCCGCGGCTGACGCAATCGCCACTCAGACACTCTGCATGCAGAAGTTCAGGGACGGCGGCGGAGGCCGCGGGAGACGCCATGCCAGGTGCAACATGGCGTTTACTGTGACAGTGTCCCAGAGTGACAGGAGAGGATACAGGAATGTACACATCAGGACAACAGATGGGATCCGGTCCTGGAGCGCTGAGCCAGCCTCAGGAGGCATCCGATGGGTAAGAAATGGCGTCCAGATACCCGGATCGTGACAGCACCCCCCCTTCCTTTAGGAGTGGCCCCAGGACACTTCTTTGGCTTTTGAGGAAACTTGGAATGGAATCTCCGGACCAAGGCAGGAGCATGGACATCAGAAGCATTGGTCCATGAACGTTCCTCAGGACCATAACCCTTCCAGTCAATAAGATATTGTAGTTGACCGTAACGGTGACGTGAGTCCAGGATCTTGGCCACTTCATACTCAACGCCTCGTTGAGTTTGGACTTTCGGAGTTGGAGGAAGTGAGGAATGAAACCGATTCAAGATCAGCGGTTTCAACAGGGAAACATGGAATGTCCTGGGTATTTTTAAGAAGGGAGGCAACTGGAGTCTGTAAGCAACAGGATTGATGACTTGTTCAATCTTGAAAGGACCGATATAGCGAGGTGCAAACTTCATACTGGGAACTCTTAACCTCAAATTCTTCGTGGATAACCATACCCGATCACCCACCTTGAGAGCAGGAACTGCTCGACGCTTCTTATCCGCAAACTTCTTGTACCTGAACGATGCCTTGAGCAGAGCTGATCGTACGCTCTTCCAGATATTGGCAAACTGATGCAAGGTGATATCCACTGCGGGAACAGAAGTTGCTGGAAGCGGTTGGAACTCAGGGACTTTAGGGTGGAATCCAAAGTTAGTGAAGAATGGTGTTGAAGCAGATGAAGAATGATACTGGTTGTTATGACAGAACTCGGCCCAGGGAAGTAATTGAACCCAGTCATCTTGAGAGGAGGACACATAGATGCGGAGGAAGGCCTCCAAGTCCTGATTCACCCTCTCGGTTTGACCATTGGTCTGAGGATGGTAAGCCGTGGAAAACTTTAGCTTGACTTGGAGGACTTGACATAAACTTCGCCAGAATTTGGCTGTGAATTGAACTCCTCGATCTGAGATAATTTCTTCAGGAAGACCGTGGAGTCGGAAGATCTCTTGTATGAATACTTGAGCCAACTTGGAAGCTGACGGAAGACCGGTGAGAGGAATGAAGTGTGCCATCTTGGTGAACCGGTCAACTACCACCCAGATGGTATTGAACTTGTTGCACATGGGTAAATCTGTAATAAAATCCATCGACAAATGGGTCCAAGGTCGACGGGGAACAGATAGTGGAACCAGTTGCCCCGCAGGCGACTGGCGGGATACCTTATGTTGAGCACACTTTGGGCAAGATGCAATAAACTCCAAGACGTCCTTTTTCAGAGTTGGCCACCAATAGGACCAAGAGATAAACTCCAGGGTTTTTTGGATACCAGTATGTCCGGCAAAACGGGAAGCATGGGCCCAATGCATGAGCTTCTTCCTTAGCATCGGTTTCACAAAACTTTTCCCTGATGGGGGCGTAGAGTCCATCCCTACCGTGGAGAATGCCAACGGATTTATAATAGGATGCTTGTCTGAAGACTCTGACTCATTTTCTTGCTCCCATGAGCGGGAAAGGGCATCGGCCTTGCGATTCTGAGAGCCCGGACAGAACTGGAGTTTAAAGTCGAACCTGGAAAAGAAAAGTGCCCATCTGGCCTGACGAGGGTTGAGACATTGTGCGCCTTTCAGATATAAAAGGTTCTTGTGGTCTGTAAGTATGGTGATTGAATGAGAAGCTCCCTCCAACAGATACCTCCACTCTTCTAGAGCGAGCTTGATGGCTAGCAACTCCTGGTCGCCAATGGCATAGTTGCGCTCAGCTGGGGAGAACTTCCGGGAGAAGAAACTGCAAGGGTGTAAATGGCCATCTTTAGCCCTCTGAGATAACACCGCTCCTACTCCAACGGAGGAGGCATCCACCTCTAAGATGAAAGGAGAGTCGATGTCAGGCTGTTTCAGAACAGGCGCAGAGATGAACCTTTGTTTTAAAAGATGAAATGCTTGCATGGCTTCTTCAGACCACTTGGACGGGTTAGCACCCTTCTTAGTGAAAGCAGTAATAGGCGCCACAATGGTGGAAAAGTCTCGTATAAACTTTCGGTAATAGTTGGCGAACCCTAAGAACCTCTGGACCCCTTTGAGGGTTAAGGGTACCGGCCAATTTTGGATTGCTTGTAGTTTCTCAGGATCCATCTCTAGTCCGGAACCGGACACAATGTACCCTAGAAACGGAATGGACTTGACTTCAAAGACGCATTTTTCTAATTTGCAATAGAGATGATTGACACGGAGACGGGACAGAACCTCTTTAACCCAAAAACGATGTTCCTCTAAATCGTTGGCAAAAATGAGGATATCGTCTAGATAGACCACGACATGACGGTATAGAATGTCTCTGAAGATCTCATTGACAAAATGCTGGAAGACAGCTGGAGCATTGCTCAATCCGAAGGGCATGACGAGGTACTCATAATGTCCGTCACGGGTGTTAAAGGCGGTCTTCCACTCGTCACCCTCACGGATCCGGATGAGATTGTATGCACCTCTCAAGTCCAGCTTTGTAAAGATGGTAGCTCCGCTAACTCTGTCAAAGAGCTCAGTAATCAGGGGTAAAGGATAACGGTTCTTGATGGTAATGTCGTTCAAACCTCTGTAGTCGATGCGCGGCCGCAGACCACCATCTTTCTTTTTTACAAAAAAGAAGCCTGCGCCGGCTGGAGAAGAAGAAGGTCGAATGAACCCCTTTGCTAGGTTCTCTTTAATATATTCCTCCATAGAATGCGTCTCAGGCAGAGACAACGGATAAGTTCGGCCTCGAGGTGGAACCTTCCCTGGAACGAGATCAATCGGGCAATCCCATTCTCTATGAGGAGGAAGGATATCAGCAGAAGCTTTACTGAACACATCCGTGAAATCTTGATATGGAGGAGGTGGAACATCAGACGACCTGGGGGAGGAAGAACAGACAGGCAATACTTTAAACAAACATGTCTCGGCACAGGAGGAACCCCATGCCAGGATTTGCGTAGTCGTCCAATCAATTGTAGGATTGTGAAGACGGAGCCATGGAAGGCCCAGGACCACAGGATGTGTGGCTCTTGGAATCACTAAAAAAGAAATAAGTTCGGAATGAAGAACTCCCACTCTCAGACGAACTGGTAGAGTCCTTAAAGAAATAACTGCATCAAAAATTTTGCTGCCATCCACGGCAGTTAAAGAAATGGACGAAGGAAGTCTCTCGGTGGGTAGGGACCACCGTTTAACATAGGCTTCGGTAATAAAGTTCCCAGCTGCTCCGGAATCAAGGAGGGCAATGACGTTCCGATAACGTTGAGCAACTTGAAGCGAGACTGGGAGATTACAATCTTGAGGAGATGGAGAGGAGATCATTACTCCTAGCCGGCCCTCTCCTTGGCGAGCTAGGATTTGGAGTTTCCCGGACGTTTGGGACAGGCATTAATGGTGTGAGACGGAGCTGCACAATAGAGACAGAGAGACTCGGAGAGACGTCTTCGGCGCTCAGCAGGAGTTAAACGGGAACGGCCAAGTTGCATGGGCTCATCTTTAGATGGTGACAGTTGACGAGGAGGAGGAGCAGAAGATTTTGGAGCAGATGATCTTCCACGCTCAGTTGCTCTCTCTCTAAAACGTAAATCAACTTTCGTGCAGAGTGAGATTAGCTCATCTAACTTAGAAGGTAAGTCTCTGGTAGCTAACTCCTCTTTAATACGCTCAGATAAGCCATGCCAGAATGCAGCATACAGGGCCTCGTCGTTCCATGCCAGTTCGGATGCCAGGATCTGGAACTGTATCAGATATTGTCCTACAGTACGTGACCCCTGGCGTAAACGGAGAATCTCGGATGAAGCTGAGGTTACCCGGCCTGGCTCGTCGAAGATGCGCCTGAATGTTGACACGAAGGCAGTGTAGGAAGATAGCAGGGTGTCGGACCTCTCCCATAACGGTGATGCCCAATCAAGGGCTGAGCCACTGAGAAGAGAAATAATGTAGGCAATTTTTGTACGGTCACTGGGAAAATTGCCAGGTTGTAGCTCAAACTGAATCTCACACTGGTTGAGAAATCCCCTGCAGAATCTTGGAGATCCGTCAAATTTTGCTGGCGTTGGAAGATGAAGACGTGGAGCAGAAATGGGTAAGGTGGGTGGGGTTATAGCTGGAGTCACTGTGGTTGACGCACCAGACGCGCCTGATCCACGGAGAGTTGTCTGAATCCCATCCAGCCGAGTAGAGAGATCCTGGAGACAGCGGATGATGTGGCCCTGTGCAGCCTCCTGATGTTCTAGTCGGGCTGCCAGTTCTTGCATCGGCCTGGCCGCTTGATCCTGGTCTCTGGCTGGATTCATTAGGTCAGTGCTTACTGTCACAACTGAGGGCCTGAGCTGACGGGAGGCAGCCTCAGTTGTAGGGGCTGAGATGTACCGGAACCTGGGAGGCTGTATCAGACCCCTGGACATGTAAGTAACATGAATAATAACTGCCCGAAGGCGTGACCACGACAACTTGGATAAAAGTCAATGATGTTTATTATGACAACTCCGCAACACAGCAGCAATAAAAGAAAACGTAAAAGTCAGCAAAGAATAAATACAGTTCCTGGGTACTACAGGATGGCAGGAGCCACAGGGCACTGGTAGTGTGAGATAGTTCTTATGATCTTCTAGATGGAAAGTCCTTACCAGGCCCGACTGTAGCAATGGAGATAACCCAGGATTGTGCCAGCTGGTGTTCCAGGAAAAGCTGGGTTGCTGAAGATAAAACAGCTGCTGTGGATACTGGCTGGAACCAGACTGTTGTTAGTACGGAGTGGATACTGGCTGGAACCAGTTAAATAATAAATGAACTTGGGAGCGATGAAATATGAACTGAAATGTAGAACTTGAGAGCGGAGAAATAATAATACCGGTGGAGAGTGGTAAAGTGTAGAAAGGACACCGGCCCTTTAAGAGAAGCTGTACTCTGCTGGAAGCTGAGCTGGAAGCAGGTAATGCTGTAGCTGGAAACAGATGAATCCACAATGGGTTGGAGAGTCAGGCTACACCGCAGGTGGAATGCTGGTGCGGGTCTCTATGGTGGAAGTCTTGAGACAGGAGCTGGAACCTGGAAGACAATCACAGGAGAGAGACAAACAGGAACTAGGTTTGACAACCAAAGCACTGACGCCTTTCTTGCTCAGGCACAGTGTATTTATACCTGCAGCAAGGAAGGGATTGGCTAGGCAATTATGCAGATTATCAATACTGAGAACAGATTGGTGGAAATGATCAGCTGACAGAATCCAAGATGGCTGCGCCCATGCAGACACTTGGAGGGAAGTTTGGTTTGTAATCCATGTGGTAATGAAAACAGCAATGGCGGCGCCGGCCACCGGAGACAGGAGGCGCCAGGCTGACAGATGCACATCCAACCACGCGGACACAGCGGAGGCCGCGGCTGACGCAATCGCCACTCAGACACTCTGCATGCAGAAGTTCAGGGACGGCGGCGGAGGCCGCGGGAGACGCCATGCCAGGTGCAACATGACGTTTACTGTGACAGTGTCCCAGAGTGACAGGAGAGGATACAGGAATGTACACATCAGGACAACAGATGGGATCCGGTCCTGGAGCGCTGAGCCAGCCTCAGGAGGCATCCGATGGGTAAGAAATGGCGTCCAGATACCCGGATCGTGACATATATTTACAAACTGGCATATAGTGATGAGAATTATGTGGCAATAACGGCAAATGAATTAATTGATTAATGTTTCTTACTAATTGGATACCTTTGTAAGAAATACGGGTTTAATCAATTAAGTTAAAGTGGTTTTTTATCATAATATTTCACTAAATAAGGAATGCATTCTGGTTGAAATATAATAGCAATTGAGCTGATACATTTTATTGTGTGTTTTAACAAGTGTATTTATTTAAGTGTAACACTATTTGTTTCTAGTAAAAGAATATAATATAACAAGTCTCTTGGTTTTTTAGTAAAGGCAAACACTCATTTTTATCACTGTATTTGGAGTCACTGAAGCGCACAGACACATCCGATTGTATTCTAGTTTGTTTTCTAGGCTCTTGCAAAGCCTTAGTTTGTGCAGCTAGTGTCTACCTAATACAAGTGAATAAATAAACATAGAATTTTGCGCCTGGGATTTGGGTGTCAAGTACATCCATTTGTTTTTTGTCACTCCCAGAAAACGGTCAGTTTCCGCCCAGAAACACCCACTTCCTGTCAATCACACTCCGATCACTTCAACGATGAAAATTCTTCATTCGGACGTGATTAAATCTACTAAGTTTTGTGCTAAATTACTTAGCGCATGCGCACTGCTTACCATGCGCATGCGCATTTTTGCCTTAATCGCTCCGTTGCGAAAATCGGCAACGAGCGAACAACTCGGAATGACCCCCATAGTGTATTGCTGATCAGACACACAGAAGTCTCGGCTTTTTCCCCTGGGTCTTGAATGAGATGGGTTTCTGCCAATACTCTGCTCCTTTGAGCATGGAGGGGGAGCGTAGTGACATAGGTGTGCGCAGGGGGGGTGCCTGGTGCGCACAGGCACCCCCTAATGTCTGGCACCCCGATCTCACATGCCTGATGCAGCGATTGCTGAGCAGGCTGATTACTGTCCCCTCTGCGCTGCACCCTGCAGGACTGTATTACTGACCGGACGCCTGGGTTAATCAAGGGTGCCACTGCCACCGGCTTTCAAATTCCCAGCTCCACCTCCATGTACAAAAACAGTGTGATGTGATGTGATTACGTCATGCTGATCGCAAGCCCATCCGTCACACGCCCACCTCTCTCCTTCTATGCTATGCCAACGCCAGCCACTGATGAGGAGCAGCATGCAGCCAGCGTTCCTCTTAGGAAGACAAATTCAATCCTGGCAGACGGCCGGCAGCAGCATTGACAGGTCACTTGTTTTTCCAGCAGCAGCAGTAACTAGTCTGTGACTGTCAGTGTCAGTGAGTGACTGACTTGTAAGTAAGCTGCTGCAGCTTGCAGGGCAAAGAGAGGGGGAGCCAGACCAGGCTGAGGAGGAGCAGTGTAATTGCAGTGAGTGCCATCAGGAGTGCTTGTTTGGTGCACACCACAACATCTGACAATGTATCTGCTTTATTAGGATTGGTACAAAGGTGGATATTTTATATGCGTTGACCATCAATAGATGGTGCTGAACACGCCCAAAAGGCGGTGCTAGACACACCCCTCCCACGGTGCACCCCCTAATAAAATGTGCTGCGCACGCCAGTGCGTAGTGAGCATTGCGGGAGATAGTATTGTATGCTGGCCTGTAACTGTATGGATTAACTGCTTACTGTGTAAATTGTAACCATGTAACTATATATATATATATATATATATATATATATATATATATATAATAAGAATTTACTCACCGGTAATTCTATTTCTCGTAGTCCGTAGTGGATGCTGGGAACTCCGTAAGGACCATGGGGAATAGACGGGCTCCGCAGGAGACTGGGCACTCTAAAAGAAAGATTAGGTACTATCTGGTGTGCACTGGCTCCTCCCTCTATGCCCCTCCTCCAGACCTCAGTTAAGGAAACTGTGCCCGGAAGAGCTGACACAACAAGGAAAGGATTTGGAATCCAGGGTAAGACTCATACCAGCCACACCAATCACACCATACAACTTGTGATAACCATACCCAGTTAACAGTATGAACAACAACTGAGCCTCAGTAACAGATGGCTCATAACAATAACCCTTTAGTTAAGCAATAACTATATACATGTATTGCAGAGAGTCCGCACTTGGGACGGGCGCCCAGCATCCACTACGGACTATGAGAAATAGAATTACCGGTGAGTAAATTCTTATTTTCTCTGACGTCCTAGTGGTTGCTGGGAACTCCGTAAGGACCATGGGGATTATACCAAAGCTCCCAAACGGGCGGGAGAGTGCGGATGACTCTGCAGCACCGCATGAGCAAACTCAAGGTCCTCCTCAGCCAGGGTATCAAACTTGTAGAACTTAGCAAACTTGTTTGACCCCGACCAAGTAGCAGCTCGGCAAAGCTGTAAAGCCGAGACCCCTCGGGCAGCCGCCCAAGAAGAGCCCACCTTCCTTGTGGAATGGGCTTTCACCATTTTGGATGCGGCAATCCAGCCGCAGAGTGAACCAGCTGAATCGTGCTATAGATCCAGCGAACAATAGTCTGCTTCGAAGCAGGAGCGCCAACCTTGTTGGCTGCATACAGAATAAATATCGAGTCAGACTTTCTGACTCCCGCCTTTCTGGAAACATACATTTTCAAAGCCCGGACTACGTCCAGCAACTTGGATTCCTCCAAGTCCCTAGTAGCCGCAGGCACCACAATAGGCTGGTTCAAATGAAACGATGATACCACCCTAGGAAGAAATTGGGGACGAGTCCTCAATTCTGCCCTGTCCATATGGAAGATCAGATAAGGGTTTTTACATGACAAAACCGCCAATACTGACATATACCTAGCCGAAGCTAAGGCCAATAGCATGACCACTTTCCACGTGAGATATTTTAGCTCCATGGTCTTAAGTGTCTCAAACCAGTGGTATTTCAGGAAATCCAACACAACGTTAAGATCCCAAGGTGCCACCGGTGGCACAAAAGGAGGCTGAATATGCAGCACCCCCGGAACAACGTCTGAACTTCAGGCAGTGAAGCCAGTTCATTTTTAGAGAAAATGTATAGGGCCGAAATCTTGACCTTTATGGATCCTAATTTTAGGCCCATGGTCACTCCTGACTGTAGGAAGTGCAGGAATCGACCCCGCTGGAATTCCTCTGTAGGGCCTTCCCGGCCTCACACCAAGCAACCAATTTTCGCCATATACAGTGAAAAAGTCTTGCTGTCACGTCTTTCCTAGCCTTTATCAGCGTAGGAATAACTGCATCCGGAATGCCCTTTTCCGCTAGGATCTGGCGTTCAACCGCCATGCCGTCAAATGCAGCCGCGGTAAATTTTGGAACAGACAGGGCCCCTGTTGCAACATGTCCTGTCTGAGAGGCAGAAGCCCTGAGTCCTCTGAGAGCATTTCCTGCAGCTCCGGGTACCGAGTCCTGCTTGGCCAATTCGGATCAAAGAATATTGTTTTCACTCCTCCTTTTATTACCATTCTCAGCCCTTGGGTATGAGAGGAAGAGGAGGGAATACAGAGACCAACTGGAACACCCACGGTGTTACTAGTGCAACCACAGCTATCACCTGAGGGTCCCTTGACCCGGCGTAAAACCTTTTTTAGCTTTTTATTGAGGTGGGACGCCATCTAGTCCACCTTAGGCAGTTCCCATCAATTTGCAAACTGTTACGCACACCAGTGCTAACAGGAGTATACCGGTGTATGAACAGAGAGGGATGCGAGGCAAAACGAACTCACAGACAGTATAACACAACATACACAGGAGGTGATGGAATAACTAATAAACACAAAATGAACGGGGAAGCCCAAAGGCTCAGGAATTGGGTGTCTCCCTAGTGTCAGGAATGCTCAGATGGAATAGAGCGGACAATGAAGCGAGATGTAGTGATTTAACATGTGGAGCACCCAAAATGATGTTGCTAAGAGCAACAGGAAAAACCCCAAATGGTTACCAACGGGTGTGGGAATAAACTCCTTGGTCAGAGATAGAAATATAGACACAAGGAGAGTATCCACAATCCTAACCCCCACTTGCAGGGCACAGGTTCAGCTTACTGCCACTAAACTGACACCTGGACGCCCTGCACAGTGAGGGAGGATTAAGCAAGCAGGTCTAAGAGTACAGCCGCAAACCTGCTGGGTTCACAGAATAGCAAAAGAACCCCAGCAGGTTAAACAACTGACTCCAGTCTTACTGCTAGGTCTGGATTGGCAGAAAGAAGTACCGAATCCCAAGGCCTATTCGCAGTAAGCAACAAGTAAATACAAAGTCACACAGTACTAGCTAACTCTCTGGAACTGACTAACAAACAAAGATTCAGCAGCATTTGCCTAGCCTGAGAGGATGGTTTATATAGCAGGTGCTGTCCACGCCCCACTCAGACCTCACAGACTGTGAGCACAAAACCAGCGCCGGATTCCCTGCCGTGCACAGAGCCTGTAACCACTACACAGTAAAAACCCGGACCGGAGTATCAGCTGGGGGCATGAAGATCACAACTGCGCACCCACGACCGCTCCTCCGGGCCATACCCCTTCCAGTGCACCAAAAATGACAGCCGACCCCGAACCATCTTGGAGTCAAGAACCCTTTCAACCACAAACTCCCTCTGACCTCGTATCAGAAGAGGAGAAGGTCTTCCACTGGAAGAAGGATTACTAACCGCCAGTTTTAAAAGGGAACAATGAAATGTTTTATTGATACCCAATGAACGGGGCAGATCTAACTGAAATGCCACCGGATTGATAACCCTGGTGATCTTATAAGGGCCGATGAACCGGGGGCCTAACTTATGAGATGGCTGTCTCAACTTCAAATTCTTGGTGGACAACCAGACGAAGTCTCCTAATTTAAAGCTGCAGGGTCTTCTCCGCTTATCAAAAACCCTTTTGGTCACTAATGACACAGACACAAGGGCTTTCTTAACTTTCCTCCAAATACCCCTAAGGGCCGAAACCACAGAGGAACCACCAGGCGTGGAATCCAGGGGGTCAAAAGAATTGGCCTTAGGATGATGCCCATACACACAAAGGAAGGGAGAGATCCCTGTAGCAGAGTGAGCCGCGTTGTTATAGGCAAACTCCGCCATGGACAGATGAGCAACCCAGTCAGTATGACACTTGGAGACATAACACCTGAGGAACTGCTCCAAGGACTGGTTCACCCTCTCAGTCTGCCCATTAGACTGTGGATGGTAGCCTGACGACAAGCTCACATAAATCTGGAGATCAGAACAAAATGCCCTCCAGAATTTGACCACAAACTGGGATCCACGGTCAGAGACCACATCAAGTGGCAACCCGTGGAGGCGCACAACATGCTGCATAAATAACGCAGACAGGCGTCTGGCCGATGGCAACCCAACCAGTGGAACGAAATGCGCCATCTTCGAAAACCTGTCAACGACAACCCAAATGGCTGTCATCCCCGAGGATTTGGGCAAGTCCACCACAAAATCCATGGAAATGTGGGTCCATGGCTTAGATGGAATAGAGAGTGGATGTAATGGGCCGACAGGAACCCCTCTAGGAGTTTTATTTCGGGCACAAACGTCACATGCCCGAACCCACTGATCCACATCCCTAGCCACCGAGGGCCACCACACCGCCCTAGACAGCAACTCCCGAGTTCTGGCAATACCCGGATGCCCTGCCGACCTCTTGGCATGGAATTCCAGGAACACTCGCTGTCTTAACCTAGGAGGCACAAACAAGAGACCTACCGGAAGGTCTGGAGGAGCCTGCTCCTGTGCTCTAAGGACTAATGACAAGAGGTCCTGGGTAATGCCCACTTTAATACATGATGGGGACACAATGGGCAATGGCTCCTCTGTGGTCTCTTGGACTGGAGCAAAACTCCGCGAGAGCGCATCAGCCTTGATGTTTTTTGACCCAGGTGGATATGTTATCAAAAAATTAAAGCGAGCAAAAAACAAAGCCCATCGTGCTTGCCTGGCATTGAGCCGCTTCGCTGACTCTAAATATGCCAGATTCTTATGGTCGGTGAGAATTGAGACCACAAACTTAGCCCCCTCAAGCCAGTGTCTCCACTCCCCGAGTGCATCCTTTATAGCCAACAATTCCCGGTTACCCACATCATTATTCATCTCGGCAGATGAAAATTTACGGGAAAAGTAAGCACAGGGATGAAGGCGATTATCAGACACCCCCATCTGAGAGAGCACTGCCCCAATACCTATCTCAGAGGCATCCACTTCTACCACAAAAGGACGCTCTGGATCTGGGTGTCGCAGCACCTTGGCCGAGACAAATGCCCTTTTGAGACGTGCAAAGGCCGCTTTGGCCTCACAAGACCAGTGAGCAACATCCGCCCCTTTCTTAGTAAGTGCCACCAAGGGGAACACTATAGACGAAAATCCAGCGATGAACCGTCTATAAAAATTCGCAAAGCCCAGAAAACGCTGAAGCGCCTTCAAACTAGTGGGCTGCACCCAATCCAGGACTGCCTGTACCTTAGAACCCTCCATTTGGAAACCTTCTGAGGAGATAATATACCCTAGAAATGCGATTTGCTGGACTTCAAATTCGCACTTCTCCAGCTTCGCCCCAAGCTGGTGGTCTCTGAGTTTCTGGAGGACTAAGCGTACATGATTCCGATGTTCCTCCAGGGAATGGGAGAAGATTAGGATGTCATCTAGATAAACAACTAAAAATCTATCCAAATATTCCCTGAGCACATCTTCATGAATTCCTGGAAGACTGCCGGGGCATTAGAGAGCCCAAAAGGCATCACCAAATATTCATAATGCCCTGAGTGGGTATTAAAGGCAGTCTTCCATTCATCCCCCTCTCTTATTCGGATTAGATTGTAAGCACTGCGTAGGTCAATCTTAGAAAAAATGGTGGCAGTACGAAGCTGGTCAAACAAAACCGAAATGAGAGGCAGTGGGTACGAGTTTTTAATCGTGATACGGTTCAATTCCCTGAAGTCGATGCAGGGTCGCAACGAACCGTCCTTTTTACCCACGAAGAAGAACCCCGACCCAACTGGGGACTGTGAGGGTCTGATAAATCCCTTAGCCAAGTTCTCCTGAATGTACTCTGCCATAGCCTGAGTCTCAGGACGTGACAGGGAGTACAACCTGCTCTTGGGAAGCTTAGCATCCGGCAACAAATCAATGGCACAGTCATAGGGGCGATGGGGAGGTAGTACCTCCGCAACTTTTTTGGAGAACACATCCGCAAAATCAGCATAACATCCTGGCAATCCTGGCAAACTTAGCTGTGAGAGCCTGACTGGAAGGCTCAAGCAACTCCTGAAACAATCACTACCCCAACTAAGAATCTCCCCAGAGACCCAGTCAAATTGAGGGTTATGGGCCCTTAACCAGGGTAACCCCAAAACCAATGGGGCAAAAGAACAGACAGTCACATAGAAAGACAATTTTTCAGAGTGTGTGGCTCCAATAAACAAAGGAATTTGGCTGGTGCAGGAGGTAATTTTACCCTGGGACAATGGTTCCCCGTTTAACCCACAGATCTCAATCTCTGATGCCAAAGGTACTGAGGGAACAGAGTGTTCCAGGGCGAATTGATGGTCCATGAAAACCCCATCGGCCCCACTGTCAACAAAGGCCTCAGTCTTGACAGTTTGACCGAGGATCTCCAAAGTCACCGGAATGAGAAAAGTATTTTTGGGAAAATTTGACTTCTGGCCTGACAGGATATTTCCCATCACCCTCAGGCCCTGAAGTTTTCCGGCTTTTCTGGGCATGATACTACGACATGACCTTTATTCCCACAGTACAAACACAAACCCTGCTGTCTCCTCCGCGTCTTCTCACGCGAGGAGAGGCGGGTAGCCCCAATCTGCATAGGCTCCTCGGAATATTCCTCAGAGTCTGAGGTTCCCTTGGGAAAAAAGGAAACTGCGGTCTCCCTTTCAAGCCTACGCTCTCTCAGCCGTCTATCCACCCGGATGGATAACTGCATGAGCTGATCTAAGCTATCAGGCGAGGGATATTGTACCAGTTGGTCCTTTATCTGGTCAGAAAGGCCCCTTCGGTACTGGTTTCTCAGGGCTGGGTCATTCCACTGGGTATCATGAGCCAACCTCCGAAACTCCGTACTATAAACCTTAGCTGGCCGTCGCCCTTGCTTTAGGACCGTAATCTGAGCCTCGGTTGAAGCCATCTTGTCAGGGTCATCATACAAAATGCCCAGTGCCGTAAAAAAAGCATCAACACTTTTAAGCGACGGACAGTCAGGCTGCAACCCATATGCCCAGACCTGTGGGTCTCCTTGTAGCAAGGAAATCACCATGCCCACCCGCTGAATCTCCGACCCAGAAGACTGGGGCCTAAGCCTGAAATATAGCTTACAGCTCTCCTTGAAACAAAAGAACTGCGAGCGATCTCCAGAAAAACGATCCAGGAGATTTGCTTTCGGCTCCTTAACCCCTAAACTTGCCGCTGCTGCTGCGGGAGCTCCGCTAGCAGCCTGCGGGGTGTTCATTTTAATGGACATCTCATTAAATTGTCGAGTCAGGACCTGCACCTGATCGACCACCTGTTGCAAAGTATTTTGAGGGGTATGCTCCATATTCCCACAAAATTTCAACAGGAGTAGGGCTGCTGAATATGTTACGCACACCAGTGCTAACAGGAGTATACCGGTGTATGAACAGAGAGGGATGCGAGGCAAAACGAACTCACAGACAGTATAACACAACATACACAGGAGGTGATGGTATAACTAATAAACACAAAATGAACGGGGAAGCCCAAAGGCTCAGGAATTGGGTGTCTCCCTAGTGTCAGGAATGCTCAGATGGAATAGAGCGGACAATGAAGCGAGATGCAGTGATTTAACATGTGGAGCACCCAAAATGATGTTTCTAAGAGCAACAGGAAAAACCCCAAAGGGTTCCCAACGGGTGTGGGAATAAACTCCTTGGTCAGAGATAGAAATATAGACACAAGGAGAGTATCCACAATCCTAACCCCCACTTGCAGGGCACAGGTTCAGCTTACTGCCACTAAACTGACACCTGGACGCCCTGCACAGTGAGGGAGGATTAAGCAAGCAGGTCTGAGAGTACAGCCGCAAACCTGCTGGGTTCACAGAATAGCAAAAGAACCCCAGCAGGTCAAACAACTGACTCCAGTCTTACTGCTAGGTCCGGATTGGCAGAATGAAGTACCGAATCCCAAGGCCTATTCGCAGTAAGCAACAGGTAAATACAAAGTCACACAGTACTAGCTAACTCTCTGGAACTGACTAACAAACAAAGATTCAGCAGCATTTGCCTAGCCTGAGAGGATGGTTTATATAGCAGGTGCTGTCCACGCCCCACTCAGACCTCACAGACTGTGAGCACAAACCCAGCGCCGGATTCCCTGCCGTGCACAGAGCCTGTAACCACTACACAGTAAAAACCCGGACCGGAGTATCAGCTGCGCTCAGGTTACTTCGCTTACACTTGCCTCCCGGTTGCCATGGCGACGTGGCAGTATAGAACAGGAGATCCTAACACAAACTGCGTGAAGACTTCCTGATGAAGTCCCCACTTTCCCGGGTGGAGGTCGTGCCTGCTGAGGAAGTCTGCTTCCCAGATGTCCACTCCCGGAACGAACACTGCTGACAGTGCGCTTACTTGATTCTCCGCCCAGCGAAGAATTCTGGTGGCTTCTACCCTCGCCACCCTGCTCCTTGTGCCGCCTTGGCGGTTTACATGAACCCCTGCGGTCTGACTGGATCAGAACCGGTTGGTCGCGAAGCAGGATCTCCGCTTGACTTAGGGCGTTGTATATGGCCCTTAGTTCCAGGATATTGATGTGAAGGCAAGTCAGTTGACTTGACCACAGACCTTGGAAATTTCTTCCCTGTGTAACTGCCCCCCACCCTCGGAGGCTTGCATCCGTGGTCACCAGGATCCAGTCCTGAATGCCGAATCTGCGGCCCTCGAGAAGGTGAGCACTCTGCAGCCACCACAGGAGAGACACCCTGGCCCTGGGGGATAGGGTGATTAACCGATGCATCTGAAGAGGTGATCCGACCACTTGTCCAGTAAGTCCCATTGGAAGGTCCTCGCATGGAACCTGCCTAAGGGGATGGCCTCGTATGATGCCACCATCCTTCCCAGGACTCGAGTGCAGTGATGCACTGACACCTGTTTTGGTTTTAATAGATTCCTGAGTGTCATGAGCACCTGAGCTCTCTCTATCGGGAGATAACCCTTTTCTGGTCTGTGTCTAGGATCGTGCCTAGGAGAGGCAGATGAGCTGTAGGAACCAACTGCGACTTTGGAATATATAGAATCCAGCCGTGTTGCCGTTACACTTCCAGAGAAAGTGATACGCTGTTCAGCAACTGCTCTCTTGATCTCGCTTTTATGAGGAGATCGTCCAAGTACGTGATAATAGTGACACCTTGCTTCCGCAGGAGCACAATCATATCCGCCAATACCATGGTGAATATTCTCGGGGCCGTGGAGAGACCAAACGGCAACATCTGAAATTGGTAATGACAATCCCGTACCGCAATTCTGAGGTACGCCTAATGAGGTGGATAAATGGGGACCTGAAGGTATGCATCCCTTATGTCCCGATTCACAATAAAGTCTCCCCCTTTTTAGGCTTGCACTGACCGCTCTTAGCGATTCCATCTTGAACTTGAACCTTATCAGGTATATGTTCAGGGATTTTTAATTCAATATGGGTCTGACCGAACCGTCTGGTTTCGGGATTACAACATGGTCTAATAATAACACCCTCTTGTTGAAGGAGGGGACCCTTGACCACCACCTGTTAAAGATACAATTTGTGAATTGCAGATAACACTGGCTCTCTCTCTTGGGGGGAAGCCCGCAGGACCGTCGGTGAGGGGGCATCTTCTCACAGTCCAGCTTGTATCCCTGAGACACAATATCTATTGCCCAGGGATCGAACAGGGAGTGAACCCACTTGTGGCTGAACTTACGAAGGCGTGTCCCCACCGGGCCTAGCTCCGCCTGTGGAGCCCCAGCGACATTGGTGGATTTTTGTAGGGGCCGGGGAGGACTTCTGTTCCTGGGAACTACCTGCCCGGCTCTGACAAGAAAGGACGCCCCTCAGACTTTCTTGTTTCTTTATATGAAAGGCTGCATTTAATAATGTCGTGCTTTCTTAGGCTGTGCAGGAATATAAGGCAAACTAGCAGAATTACCAGCTATAGCTATGGAGACCAGGCCCGAGAACCCTTCTCCACACAATCCTCAGCCTTCCATATGCCTCTTAAGTCGGCATCATCTGTCCAATGCATATTCTACAGGACACGTCAAGCAGAGATCGACATAGCTTTGACTCTAGGACCCAGTATACTCATGTCTCTTTGGGCATGCTTTATAACTATATATCTATCACTTAAGACAGCATCTTTAATATATTTATATTGCATACTAGGGTCTCATCTCTGCTGATAAGGTACCTGTCCACACTGCCACAGCGCTATAATCCCATGCCGACACAAACGCTGGTCTGGGTAGTATACTAGAATGGCACGCTATCTGCAGGATCCCTGAGAATAGCAAGTGCTACCGTCTGTGCAAACAGGACACCCCAGGGGAAGATTCTCAACATATCCTGGCCCTAGTGGGAAGCTGCCGTCTCTTGTCTGGATATTCCCGCTCTTTTTCCTCATGAGAGGAGGGAAATTTACCTCAGTATTCTTCCCCTTAAACATGTGTACTCTCGTGTCAGGGACAGATGAGTCATCAGTGATATGCAAATCATCTATTATTTCAATAATCATATATTGCATACCTTATAGCCATCTTGGCTGTAACTTTGCATTATCGTAGTCGACAGTGGAGTTAAACTCCATGTCGATACCAGTGTTTGTTATTATGGATAGTGAGCATTGAGAGACTCTGAAGGTCTCTGTGACATAGGGACAGACATGGGTAGATTTCCTGTCTGTTCCCTAACCTTTTGTGCAATAAATTCACCTTAGCACTTACACATATCCAAACAGGTGTCGGCGTTGTCGACGGAGACACCCTCTCACACACATATCCGCTCTATCACCTCCTTAGAGGAGCCTTTTTTCTCAGACATGTCGACACACGCGTACCGACACACCACACACACAGGGGATGCTCTATTTGAGGACAGTTCCCCCACAAGGCCCTTTGGAGAGACAGAGAGAGAGAGTATGCCAGCACACACCCCAGCGCTATATAACCCAGGGATTACACTACAACTCAGTGTTTACCCAGTAGCTGCTGTATATACAATTTTTGCGCCTAAATTTATGTGCCCCCCCCCCCTCTCTTTTAACCCTTTGTGTACCAGGATACTGCCGGGGAGAGCCTGGGGAGCTTCCTTCCAGCGGAGCTGTGAAGAGAAAATGGCGCTGGTGTGCTGAGGAAGAAGGCCCGGCCCCCTCAGCGGCGGGCTTCTGTCCTGTTTCTGACTAAAAATGGCGGGGGTTTTACACATATACAGTTTTCCAGACTGTATTATGTGTATATATTGCCAAAAGGTATACTTATTGCTGCCCAGGGCGCCCCCCCCCAGCGCCCTGCACCCTACAGTGACCGGAGTGTGTGGTGTGCAGTGGGAGCAATGGCGCACAGCTGCAGTGCTGTGCGCTACCTTAATGAAGACCGGAGTCTTCTGCCGCCGATTTTATCTCCTTCTTCTGTCTTCTGGCTCTGCAAGGGGGACGGCGGCGCGGCTCCGGACGATCGAGGTCAGGCCCTGTGTTCGAACCCTCTGGAGCTAATGGTGTCCAGTAGCCTAAGAAGCACAAGCTAGCTGCACGCAGGTAGGTTTGCTTCTCTCCCCTCAGTCCCACGTAGCAGTGAGTCTGTTGCCAGCAGATCTCACTGAAAATAAAAAACCTAACAAATACTTTCTTTCTAGCAAGCTCAGGAGAGCCCACTAGGTGCATCCAGCTCTGGCCGGGCACAGATTCTAACTGAGGTCTGGAGGAGGGGCATAGAGGGAGGAGCCAGTGCACACCAGATAGTACCTAATCTTTCTTTTAGAGTGCCCAGTCTCCTGCGGAGCCTGTCTATTCCCCATGGCCCTTACGGAGTTCCCAGCATCCACTAGGACGTCAGAGAAATATATATATATATACTGTACATTGTGATATATTGAATACATATCCTTTTAATAACAAATATATACATCAATGAGCTTTGGAACTCAGATAATGTGTGGGTGTATTGTTTTCTCTTATGGGATGCAGTGTTTTGCGATGTATAGTGCACATTTATAGCACATGGTAATAAGATGCGCAGGCATCCACAGTATATATTAGAGCGGGCATTTTAAATATTTGATAGAAAGCAATTTGACTTTTTCAATGTGTATAAGGGCATTAATAAAAGGTTGACATAATGTGGAAGGTGCATTATGTTTCTAAGGATATTTATAATGTGTGTCATGTGTGTAAGGGGCATTACTGTGTGGTATTATGTGTATAAAGGCATTACTAATGTGTGGCATTATGAGTATAAGGTGCTCTACTGTGTGGCATAATGTATAGAAAAGGCACTACTGTGTGGTCTGATGTGAATAAGGATAAATTCAGTGTGATGTAATGTGAATAAGGGGCACTACTGTAATTAGTAATCTATATAAGTTAAAGTGGTACTACTATGTGATGTAACGTGAAGAAAGGAAACTACTGCATGATATAATGTGAATAAAGTTGCACTATTATGTGGCGTAATTTGAATTGTGGCCATGCCCCTTCCCAAAAGACCACGCCCCTTTTTGGTCTGCGCGCTGAATGTGCGCACTGTCCTATTTAACATATAGGTGGTACGAGGACGAAAATTATGACTGCTATGACTAAGGGGTGATGGTGATGGGAAAGCGGTGCAGGGTCAGTGGTGGAACTAGCAGCGGGGCTAGGGGGCACCAGCCAAAATCTTTCCTAGGGCATCGTATTGATTAGGATCGGCTCTGATTTCAAGTGACTAAAAGGCAGAAAAGCAATGTATCAAAGCATTGAGGAAGGCAAGTCAGATGCTTGGTTGAATAGGGAGAGGAATCAGTAGTAGGAAACTGCGCATGCGCGGGGGCCGTATTGCGCAGGCGCGTCATTGCTCGGCGATGCCGCGGACGGAAAAAGCAGTCGCAGCGGAGATCGCAAGAAGATTGACAGGAGGAAGGCATTCTGGGGCGTCAACTCACCGTTTTCCGGGCGCGTAGATCCGAACGCAGGCGTGTCCAGGCGTTTGGAGGGCGGATGTCTGACATCAATTCCGGGACCTTCATCGCTGGATCCATCGCACAGGTTACGTAACTGCAGTTACACAAAACATTTGTAGCATAGCAGGGCTGCACAAGCGATCGCAGCCTTGCTATGCTAAAATACACTTCCCCATAGGCGGCGTCTAGTTGATCGCACGAGCAGCAAAGACTTGCTACGTGCGATCAACTCGGAATGAGGGCCCATATCTGAAGAAGGATATAAATACATTAGGCAGTGTACTAGAAAGAAGGGCAACTAAAATGTTGTATGGCCTACATCACAAAACTTACCCGGAAAGACTAATCTTGGGCCAGATGTACTAAGCCTTAAAAAGTGATAAAGTGGAGAGTAATGAACTACCAACCAATCAGCTCCTAACTGTCATTTTTCAAACACAGCCTGTGACATGGCAGTTAGGAGCTAATTGACTGGTACTTTATCTCTGTCTACTTTCTCTCTCTCCAAGGCTTAGTAAGTAGACCCCTTTATCACATGTCAAGGGTTAGTACATCTTTCCCCATAACATATATAGTTTGGAGCAGAAAAAGGAAAGGACAGACATGATAGAAACTTTCAAATATAAAAAGGGTCTTAACATAGTACAGGAGGGAAACATTCTTCAAAGGAAGAGAAGTATTAGAACTTGAGGACATAGGGGGTAATTCCGAGTTGATCGTAGCTGTGGTAAATTAAGCACAGCTTCGACTAGGAACACAGACATGCGGGGGAATGCCCAGCACAGAGGTAGCCCGCCCAGCATTTCAGTCCCTGCCCTATCGCTTAAGTACAAAAGCATCGCACAGCGGCGACGCTTTTGTACTTCACGAGTAGCTCCCAGCCAGTGCAGCTTTTGCGTGCTGGCTGGGAGCTACTCCTCGCTGCCCGGGTCGCAGCGGCTGCGTGTGATGTCACGCAGCCGATGCGGCCCGCCCCCCCGCACGGCCCGGCCACGCCTGTGTTGGCCGGACCGCGCCCACAAAACGTCTGCCAAGCGGAGCCATGCCGCCCCCTCCCTCCCAGCGACCACCTCTGCCTGTCAATCAGGCAGAGGCGATCACTAGGCAATGACAGCTGTCAGCTGTCAGCCATGTGCCGGCGCACTACGGCAGCGGGCACGTGCGCAGTTCTGACCTGAACGCTGCGAAGAACTGCAGCGAGCGTTCAGGTCAGAATGACCCCCTTACACTGAAACTAGAGGGAGACAGGTTCGGGGGAAACTTAAGTAATCACTTTACAGAAACGTTGGTGTATAAGTGGAATCCCATCAGAGGTGGTAGAGAGTAAAACAGTAGAGCAATTTAAACATGCATGGGATAGACATATGAATATTCTTACTAAGAAATAAGGTTCAAAAAGGTTTTAGATTACCTCAAGGATAAAAAAAGGGGCAGACTAGATGGGCCTAGAGTTTCTTATCTGCCATCAAATTCTATGTTTCTATGTTTGATCTCTCTGTTTACTAAAACCAATAAGGAGCCTCAGTGGCAGAACTTGTGAGTGGTGGGCCCAGGTGCAAAAATAGAATTTGGGCCCACCACCTCCACCCTAACCCAAGTTCACAATATGCCACATGCTGGGCCGGATTAACAATGGGGCGGATGGAGCTGCAGCTCCAGGCCCCCCATTCAAAACAGGCCCACAGGCTCAGATGCAATGCTGCCAGTGATGACAGGAAGAAATATTCCTGTCATCACCAGCAGCACAGCTCCCTCACCTCCCAGCTGCTCAGTAACCTCCATCACAAACCAGCTGGGCGAAGCTCCGAGTTCCGACCATGAAACTGGCTGGCTGCACCTGCCTCTGAATCTTCCGAGGCTCCGCCCCCTGACCAGTTTGAGGCTCCGCCCCCATACTGCCAAAGCTCCGTCCCTGATGTACTGTAGAACTGGCTGCATCTTCACCATGTACCCTGTCAGAAGAGCAAGGTAGGTGGTGGGGTGGTGTCAGAACGTCAGTACATATATAATGTACAGTAACAGGACAGGGGGAATAGGTTAAATAATTATATTACAGAGGAGGATGCAGGAAGTTCAAGTTATATAAATATATAAAAGGGGGATAGTTTGCATAGGTTAAATAAACATATAAGGGGGAACAGGCCCACAAGTTCAATATAAAGGGGGTCAGGAGGTGCAATTAAAATATAAAAGGGGTGATGTGGTTATAGCGTAAATAAATATATATAACTGGGGCAGGGGACAACATAAATATGTAAGGGCTCATGTGGCATAAATTAATAAAAGCACATCTTAATATATTATTTAAGATGAGAGTAGCATAAGTAAATATACTAGGGGGGCGGGCACAAGGTAAATAAATATATAGGGGGGAGGTACAAGTTAAATTAATATATAAGGGGGATGGCACACGTTTATATATAAGGGGGGACAGGAGGCACAATTTAAATAAATATAAATGGGGGTGCAGGTAGCAGAACAATATTATTGGGGGGGGGGGGGGCGCAGGGGCAGTCTATGGGGCTTGCTGCATGTGTAAGACTCATAGACTGTTTCTTCCACAAGTTTTATTTTTTTTTTTCCAAAAGTTTTTTATTGTCAGGTGGACATGATTACAATTCAAAACAGAAACAACACGTATTGCATAAGATTGCTAAGAAATAAGTAGAATCGTAATAGTAATATTAGTAGTGCTCCACGTGGACCCAAACTGATATCGAAATTACACATTAGAGGAAACAATCAGTTATCGTATCAGCAAGAGACAATAATAATAATAATAATAATAATAATAATAATAATAAAAGGGACAGATGAACATTTATGAAAAGTGTGATCAGAAGGGGGCTGTAGAATCAAGGGTCTCCAAGATACAGTATACCATTTAGTGTCCTTAAAACATTTCCGAAGAGCCTCCTTTATAATCGGGGGGAGAGTCAGGACATAAGGCAGCCAAATATGGAAATACTGTTCAGTCAGTTTTTCTTTCTGTAAAGTAGTGTTAGTCCAGTCCATGTGGAAAAGATGGGAGATCCTAGGGTGCAATAGTGAAATGGGGATAGGATCGGCAGAGATCCACTGGGATAGGATCATCTTCTTAGTGGCAGCTGCTAGTTTAATTAGTAAAATGCGCTGTCCTTTAGACAGCTTGACTGGAGAGGATTTTGGATATATACCCCAAAACGCCCATGTCTTGGTGATAGTAAACTGTAGCTGTAGGTCTGTTGTGATGTATGACTGGAGTGCCTGCCAGAGTGCTTGCACCTTAGGACAGGACCATAGGCAATGGACAAGATATGCGTCTGGAGTAGCCCATTTGAAACAATGGGATGAGGGAGCGGCTCCAATAAGGTGTCGCAACTTTGGGGTGACATATGCTCTATGTAGGATTTTCTGATGCATTTCTGAATATGAGACTGAGCCTAATGTTTTATCCAAATAGGTATTGGCCTCTAGAATCAACTTCAAAGAGAGATCTGGAAACTCCAATCTCCATTTCAGGAGACCTACTGAGCCAGACTCTATGTTTAGTACGGCGCGATAGTGTGAGTGTATGAGAGCTGTGGGAAAACTACTATTTGGGTCAAGACGTAGGGTTTTATCCAGATTGTGAGATTTATCCTGTAACGGTAGTAAGGATAGATCTGTCTGCACATAGCTACAGGCTTGAAGGAAGGGGAATAATGGGATTTGCAAATATGGAAATCGTGCCATAACCTGGGAATGTGTAAGCAAGGCCAAAGTCTCAGCATCTAGGAAATGATGTATGTATTTCAGACCTCCATCATACCAAGTATGAAATATGTGAGCGATAGTGTGGGGTTTAAAGCCCGGGTTACCCCAGAGAGCCAAGAACAGTGATGTATGTCGTGATAGTTTAAGCTGCGAGCTGACCAACCACCAGGCCGCACAGGTAGAGGATATGAGTATATTGTCCTTTACGCTATTTGGCATGGAATTGGGAGTGGTGTGCAACAGGGATATCAGATTCCAAGAGCGTGCAAAAGATTGTTCTAAATATGTGTTAGCATATATGCTGCGTCCGCCGATCCAGTCCAAGGCAATCCTATAATTGGCTGCTAAAGCATAAGTATATAGGCATGGTAAATTCAAGCCACCAAGGGACCGAGGTTGGCGTAATTTGAACAGTGAAAATCTAGGGCATTTGCCCGCCCAGATAAATTTAGACAGTGCCTTATCCAATTGAGTGAATATGCTTTTGGGCGGGATCAGCGGAAGCATCTGAAGCACATATAAGAAACGCGGGAAACTGATCACTTTATACAAATGACTTCTGCCTGTGTATGTGAGAGGGAGGTGGGCCCACCCAGCGAAGTCAGCATATGTCCTAGTGAATAATAGGGAGAAATTAAGGGAATATAGTTCAGAAGGGTGATTAGGGATCACTATACCTAGATAGGTAATGCAGTTGCTTGTAACATACATAGTAACATAGTAACATAGTATCTGAGGTTGAAAAAAGACAATTGTCCATCGAGTTCAACCTATTTGTGGTCTCCTATGCATGATGATTTGACTAAAATTTCTGACTGATGCTGCTGTCAGCCGTTGCATTTTATCCCTATTTATAGTAACTATAATGCATGACTATGCACCATACCCCTGGATATCCTTATCCATTAGGAATTTATCTAACTCATTCTTAAAGGTGTTGACAGATTCCGCCATTACAACTCCCTCAGGCAGGGAATTCCAAACACGTATTGTGCTTACCGTGAAAAAGCCTTTACGCCGTATTGTGCGGAATCTCCTCTCCTCTAACCTGAGCGAGTGTCCACGAGTCCTCTGTGTTGATCTAACCAAAAACAGGTCCCGCGCAAGCTCTGTGTATTGTCCCCTTATATATTTGTAGATGTTGATCATATCCCCTCTTAGTCTCCGCTTTTCCAATGTAAACATGCCTAGTCTTTCAAGCCTTTCCTTGTATTCCATCGTCTCCATGCCCTTAATTAGTTTGGTCGCCCTCCTCTGAACCTTTTCTAGCTCCAGGATATCCTTTTTGTAGTACGGTGCCCAGAATTGTACACAGTATTCAAGGTGTGGCCTCACTAGTGATTTATACAACGGAAGTATAATACTGTCGTCCCTAGCATCAATACCCCGTTTTATGCATGCTAATATCTTATTAGCCTTCTTTGCTGCAGTCCTACTTTGGGTACTACTGCTTAGTTTGCTATCTATGAGGACACCTAAGTCCTTTTCCAGTACAGAATCCCCTAATTTTACCCCATTTAGTAGGTAGGTGTAATTTTTGTTCTTGTTACCACAGTGCATTACCTTACTCTTCTCCATTTGGCTGCCCATGCTTCTAATTTAACTAAGTCGTTCTGAAGAGACTCGGCATCCTCCTCTGTATTTATAGCCTTACACAATTTGGTATCATCTGCAAAAATTGACACCATGCTCTCTAGACCTTCTGTTAGGTCGTTAATGAAAATATTGAACAATAGCGGTCCTAATACTGAGCCTTGCGGCACACCACTTAGCACTTCAGTCCAAGTTGAAAAAGATCCATTAACCACAACGCGCTGCTCCCTATTATCTAACCAGTTTTTGACCCAAGTGCATATTGTGCTTCCTAGCCCTGATTCTTGTAGCTTGTAGATAAGTCTCATGTGTGGTACAGTATCGAACGCTTTGGCAAAGTCTAAAAAGATTACATCCACGTCTTTACCCTGATCTAGGTTTGCGCTTACTGTTTCATAAAGGCCAAGTAAGTTGGTTTGACAGGATCTGTCCTTCATAAACCCATGTTGATTCCTTTTAATGACCTTATTGACTTCAAGGAACTTCTGAATACTATCTCTTAGAATACCTTCCAATACTTTCCCCACTATAGATGTAAGACTAACGGTCTATAATTACCTGGTAGAGCTTTACTTCCCTTTTTGAATATAGGCACTACTTCCGCTATACGCCAGTCTTTGGGAACCATACCTGATATAACTGAATCCTTAAAGATCAAAGATAGCGGTTTTGCCAGTTCAGAGTGAAGCTCCATTAGAACCCTTGGGTGAATACCATCGGGCCCTGGTGATTTATTTATCTTTAAATGTTTTAATCGGTCACAGACTACTTCCTCGCTTAAATAAGTACCTATCAGTGGGATATTCTCATTATTGAGATTGTGTGTCAGTCCCTGAATTGGGTCCTCTCTAGTGAATACTGTTGAAAAAAACTCATTTAGTGTGTCCGCTATGTCATTATCATTTTTGCTTAAGACTCCCAACTTGTCTTTTAAAGGGCCTATACTCCTCTCCTTTAATCTCTTGCTATTAATGTATTTAAATAATTTTTGGGGATTCGCTTTGCTTTCCTTTGCTACTAGTTTTTCAGTATCTACTTTAGCCGCTCTTATTTCCTTTTTGCAAATTTTGTTACATTCCTTATAGTGCTGAAATGACTCTGCTTCCCCAATGAAATGGGAAAGTGTCGCCCTCACCCTGTTTTGGCCGAGGTAAAGAAAGACAAGGCTTCCGTTTTAGAATAATTTATTTTGAAACCGGATACTAGTTCAAAGGAGTCTAAAATGTTGAGTAGATGTGGTATAGCCACCCGGGGGTTGCTGAAGTAAAGTAAAATATCGTCAGCAAATGCCGAGAATTTCCACAAGTTTTATGGTGATTTTCTTTAAACCAGGCTGCTGTTGCTGTTGGTTAATGTAGGGTGAGCTTGGTATTGCTCATGTCATAAATGGATTGATAATCTGAAAGTGTGTTATAGAGGGAAGGAGCTCTCTCCTATTAAAGGTCATTTATGTGTCATAAAATTATAGATGACTCCATTTATTCACAGCACTGAGGTTGTGGGTTTGATTCCCACCATGTGTCTGTGTGGAGTTTGTATATTCTTCCCTTGTGTGGGTTTCCTCCGGGTACACCGATTTCCTCCCACAGGTTGTTTCCTGACATAAATTAACCTTCGTGTGTAAGTGTGTGCGTGTACAGTACATGAGGTGGGGAATATAGAGTGTAAGCTCCACTGGGGCAGGGACTGATGTGAATGGCCCGATATTCTCTGTACAGCGCTGCGGAATATGTGTGCGCTATATAAATAACTGATAATAATGATAATAATTTTTCTTTGCCAGCAAATGCAGTTCAGTGGTGGTTTTATACAGTAAGACACTAAAATAATTTTATTCTGTGTTCTAAGTAATAACAGTAAGGTGAATGTGACATATATTAATACAATGTAGAGCCATAGTTATTGTTGAAGTGCGGTGATAGGTAGCAATAGCCCACTTTAATCTACACTGCTGCTTGTCACTTTTTCATCTCGCCCTATGGTATTGGCCTGCCGCCTCCTAAGCCTAGGACATCGTAGTATGGAGGGCACAGCCCTGTGCCCTTAGCCATCGGCGGAACATCTATTCCAGCCTGCGCTGGACTTATCTTCTAGCTTAGAGGCAGCCTGGGATTCCCTCAGACACTCCTCCCACTCTCCCATCTCCTCCTTTTTTGCATTGAGAAGGAAAACACACCACAGTGCGAGGAGTGTGTGCTGTGTATGATGGCGGGGAGCACAGGCTATGGATTGATAGCTATCCCCCCCACACACACACACTTGTAGTTCAAATAGTCATAAACTGCTCACCTGTACGGTGTCTGGGCATAGAAAGAGTGAATTAACCGGAGAAATACCAATGGTAATGTATTTACCTAATTTGTGTTTCCAGAGTGGGCTTATTTAATAACCAGCATTAGCATTCTGGCAGACTTTGAAAGAATAGTTTTCAAGGAGCACCATTTTCTTATTTCCCTTATTTTTCACAGTGGCTGTGCAGCCTGCAGGGGTAGAGAGGGCAGGCATGGAAACATGTGAGGAGCAGCTGCAATACTGTAGACCTGCTCTGTCTGGCATTTACTGAACGCTGCAGCTGTAAAGTAAGGTGGGTAAAGGAGGAGAGGACGGGCCAGAATGTGAGGGATAGCTCAGAGTAATGGAGGAGAGGAGGTGTCGGAGTGTGAGGGATGGAGCAGAGTGATGGAGGAGAGGCAGGGCTGGAGTGTGAGGGATGGAGCAGAGTGATGGAGGACAGGGGGAGCCAGAATGTGAGGGAAGGGGCAGGTGATGGAGTAGAGGAGGTGCTGGAGTATGAGGGATGGAGGAGATGGAGGGCCAGAGACCAGAGTGTGATGGAAGGAGCAGAGTGATGGAGGAGAGGATGGGGCTGGAGTGTGATGGAAGGAGCAGAGTGATGGAGGAGAGGATGTGGCCAGAGTGAGGGATGGAGCAGAGTGATGGAGGAGAGGATGGCGCTGGAGTGTGAGGGAAGGAGCAGGGTGATGGAGGAGAGGATAGGGCCAGAGTATGAGGGATGGAGCAGGGTGATGGAGGAAAGGATGGGGCCAGAGCATGAGGGATGGAGCAGGGTGATGAAGGAGAGGATGGGGCCAGAGTATGAGGGATGGAGCAGGGTGATGGAGGAGAGGATGGGGTCAGAGTATGAGGGAAGGAGCAGGGTGATGGAGGAGATGGAGGGCTGGAGTGTGAGGGAAAGAGCAGGTGATGGAGGAGAAGAGGGGCCGGAGTATGAGGGACTGAGGAGAGGATGGGGCCGGAGTGTGAGGGATAGAGCAGGGTGATGGAGGAGAGGATGGGGTCGGAGTATGAGGGAAGGAGCAGGTGATGGAGGAGAGGAGGTGCCAGAGTATGAGGGATAGAGCAGGGTGACGGAGAAGAGGATGGGGTCGGAGTATGAGGGAAGGAGCAGGGTGATGGAGGAGAGGATGGGGCTGGAGTGTGAGGGAAGGAGCAGGGTGACGGGGGAGAGGATGTGGCCAGAGTGTGAGGGACGGAGCAGGTGATGGAGGAGAGGATGGGGCTGGAGTATGAGGGACTGAGGAGAGGATGGGACCGGAGTGTGAGGGACAGAGCAGGGTGATGGAGGAGAGGATGGGTCGGAGTATGAGGGAAGGAGCAGGTGATGGAGGAGAGGAGGTGCCAGAGTATGAGGGATAGAGCAGGGTGACGGAGGAGAGAATGGGGCAGGAGTGTGATGGAAGGAGCAGGGTGATGGAGGAGAGGATCGGGCCGGAGTATGAGGGATGGAGCAGGTGATGGAGGAGAGGATGGGGCTGGAGTGTGAGGGAAGGAGCAGGTGACGGGGGAGAGAAGGTGCCGGAGTGTGAGGGATGGAGCAGAGTGATGGAGGAGAGGGGGAGCCAGAATGTGAGGGAAGGAGCAGAGTGATGGTGGAGAGGAGGTGCCGGAGGCCATAGGGGGGTATGCGGGTCATGAGGCAAAGTCTCAGCTTTAGCACATTTTTATATGCCATCAGACCATCCAAATGCTCCTTACACACCTTCAGATGCATTCATATGCCCATATATGTCATCACACACTTCCACATGCCTCTTACTGTATATACCAATAACCCAACCCCATGCCATCAGACCTCGTCCCTTCATAGACTCTACCTCCTATTTAGGGCTACTTCAGAAATGTCCCTGGCTGGTTTTCCATCCCAATCTGCCCCTGCCTCCATGAATGTCAGAGCAAAGCAGGTGTGCAAAACCCAGCGAGTTGCAGCATACACCAGGCCCTGGGGTCTCCTCTCCCATATTTAAGTGGTATCTGTGTCAGTAAGTTTATCTGTGGTGTGTGTGTGTGTGTGTGTGTGTGTGTGTGTGTGTGTGTGTGTGTGTGTGTGTGTGGCCGGACAGCACACCAACACTGGCGGGACCTCCGACATGGTGGGGACCTAAAATGAGGTCCCCATGAGTCTGATCCTGGGAGGTGATAGGGGAGTCATGTCTCAACTACCCAGCATACAATTCTCGCAAGTCCCCGAGAATCACGTTTACCAGACTGGAATGGGTGTCGGTGTATGCAATGCAGAGTGTGTTTAAAGCAAACAGTTCCCCAGCAGCGCTGGTGAGCATTCCCCGAATAATCTCTGGTGCTGCGGTGCCACCGGGGGGGGGGGGGGGGGGGGGGGGGCAGGGCGGCCTGCTTGCTCCGCGCCGGCAGGGGACTTGGACCGGGCGCCCTTCCCTGGTCCGCCCGGGGGCCGACGTGGACTCCCTGGCTGGGCTTAATAGTCGGGGGCGGGTCCACCGGGAGGGGAGGAGGGGCCGGACGATCCCCTTCCTCCGCCTGACTTAAGCTTCGGTCTGTCCGGGGTGCGTGGAACTCGATGGGAGGGGTAGGCCCTACCTCTCCCTCCCTAGCGAGCCAAGTCCCGGCCGGGGACTTGGCCGGAGGCGCCCCGTTCGAACGGAGAACCAGTGCGAGTGCAGCGGACCACGGCGGCTTGCTTCCCTGGTCCATTCCGGGGCCGGCGGGGACACCCTTCCCCAGGCTGCACGGGCGGGGAGAGTGGGACTAATATTTATTCCCAACTCGGCACTTACTGTATAATTTTTTTTCACTGTGTCTTTATTTTTCTGCGAAGTGCTGCAGTTACAGCATGCGGCCAGCGGGTGGCGCATACTCCCTCTCCAGCGAGCCAAGTCCCGGCCGGGGACTTGGCCGGAAGCGCCCCGTTCGAACGGAGAGCCAGTGCGAGTGCAGCGGACCACGGCGGGTTGCTTCCCTGGTCCATTCCGGGGCCGGCGGGGACACCCTTCCCCAGGCTGCACGGGCGGGGAGAGTGGGACTAATATTTATTCCCAACTCGGCACTTACTGTATAATTTTTTTTCACTGTTTCTTTATTTTTTTGCGAAGTGCTGCAGTTACAGCATGCGGCCAGCGGGTGGCGCATACTCCCTCTCCAGCGAGCCAAGTCCCGGCCGGGGACTTGGCCGGAAGCGCTCCGTTCGAACGGAGAGCCAGCGCGAGTGCAGCGGACCGCGGCGGCTAGCTTCCCTGGTCCGCTTCGGGGCCGGCAGGGACACCCTTCCCCGGGCTGCCCGGGCGGGGAGAGTGGGACTAATATTTATTCCCAACTCGGCACTTACTGTATAATTGTTTTGTCACTGTTTCTTAATTTTTTTGCGAAGTGCTGCAGTTACACCATGAGGCCAGTGGGTGGCGCCGCTGCGGGGATCCGGGCACGCCCCCCCCCCCCCCCCCCCCCCCCGTGTCCCGCTTCCTTTCGCCCCGGGGGATTTTTCCCCCCAAGAGAACATGTGAAATCTCCCCGCAGTGGCATCGGGCGGCCAGCGGGGGGGTGCCGCGGCGGAGATTCGGGCCCCGGGCTCCGACATACGAGGTCCTGGGCCCTCTGTCCGTCTTGCGTCCACCTGGGGTATTTATTTTTCCCCCCCCCGAAACAACGCGTGAAATCTCCCCGCAGTGGCATCAGGCGGCCAGCGGGGGGCGCCGCAGCAGCGGCCCGGGACAGGCCGAGTGCCTCCCCCCCTAACCGCCCGGCCGTGGGGGCCGGGGGCGCGTCACGCTCCACCGTTTCCCCCACAGCGGCGCGGTCGGAGCCGGCTCCGGCCACCGGGGGGGGGGCGCTGGCGGGTGGCGCTGGGACGCCCCCGCCACGCGGCGCCTCCCCCCCACATGCGCCGGTACTCTCCTCGGACGACCCCAGGTCCGGGAACGCGGCCGCCTCCCGTGCGGAAGTTTTGTGGATGAGTGCAGACCGGAGCGCCCGGGGCCAGCCGGCGCTTCCAGGGGTTCGGGGCAGAGAGGAGGAATCCTGGGTCAAGCGCGCCCTCGGTCACTCGTGTCGCTACCCGCCACAGCACACCTCCGGCGGATCTCTAGGAGCAAGCGGAGGGCAGGGGCCAAGAATCCTGGTTCCCTGGAGCTTTTGCGAAAGGACCCGTGACAAAAGATGCGCGGAGCTCAGAGATCAGCATGGGCAGGGCCTTCTTGCATCCGATTCTGCCCAGGCAGGGCTCCAGGAACCGGAGTCCAAAAAGCCAAATCCTTTGGAGCTCCTGCGAAAGGGCTCGTGACAGGAGAGCTGTGGAGCTCGGAGAACTGCAGGGGCAGGGCCATCTCCCCTATGAGGCCGATAAAGGGTCCGCGACGGGCGTCTGTTGGAGCCCGCCGTACGGCCCGGGCACGTCTCCTTCTCCCCCGGAGGCAGCGCCCCCCAGCGGGCCAAATCCGGTACTGCAATTTGTGGAAGTCTCGCCGATGAGTGTGGACTGGTGTTCCTCAGGCTGGGAGGCACTTCCAAGACCTCGGGGAAAAATTGGAGAGCGCACCGCGAATGCATCGCGCGCGCCTCCTGTCCCACTACGTCCGAGAGAACTCATCAGCGAGATCTACAGGTGGTGGATGGATTACGGTATGGAAACAGTGAACCGAATGAAAATTACTCTTTTCTTTCTGCAACCCGATCGATGTGGCACCCTGCGCCCCGGCGGGGAGGGACGATCGCTCGGCCGGAACCCAGGGGTCTCGGCTGGCTTCAGGCGAACCGACCCTCCCTCTGCCCATGGCGCACCCGGAACCCCTCTGCTTTTGAGGGTGTCTGGTCCCCAGGTGCCCGCCCGAGTGCTCTGGGTCGGAGCCGGGCGGACTTAAACCCGACTCCATGCGGCATGGTCTGCTCCGTTTGTCAGCACCCGCAGGTGCCTGACGCCGCCAGGGGTGCTGGGGAAGCGCCCCCATCGCCCAGCGAAGGGCGCACGCCCCCGGACCCCGGCTGAGCACACTATTTCCCAGGAACCAAACGAGCGTCGCATTGAGATCCGAGGACGCGGCCACCCCCCCGATGGCCGCTCATCGTAGCCCCAGGAGAGGGCCCTGTGCGCCGCCCCTGCTCCGGCGAGTCGGCCGCACGGAAGGGTTTGCCCACCGGGCCCCCCCGCCGAGGACGGGAGGGCCAGATGGGGCGGAGGTCAGAGGGAGAGCGCGGGAGAGGAGTCGAGTCTCGCAGCAGGGCGAGAGAGAAGCGCAGACTCGGAGCGAGGCCGGCAGGAGACCATCCAGGAGACAGGGAGAGTGGGAGGCGCTTTTGGAGGGAGCCGGCGGAAGCCGCGGATGCCCGGGCGCCAGGCGGCGGCATCCTGGAAGGGCGACGGAGCCCTGCGAGATGGAACCTCTTTACACCCTTTCACCCCCCCCGGGACAAGATGAAACCTGTCAGGCGTAGATCGGGATGAGGTGGGGCTGGGGGCAGCTGCTGCCGTCCCAGCGGAAAAAAAACACCCCCCAGGACGGTTTGCACCGGTTTCCTAGTGAACAGGTTGTTGGGTGAGGCGAAAACAGGCGAAATCAAGCGTGGCGACGTCCCCCTCCCAGGGGTGTCCGCCCGACGGCGCGGGGCAGCCGGGCCCCGCCGTCCACTCTGACTCCGAGCTTCCCAATTGGCCCGACCAGGACGCTTTTAGGAGGGAGCCGGCGGAAGCCGCGGATGCCCAGGCGCCAGGCATCCTGGAAGGGCGACGGAGCTCTGCGAGATGGAACCTCTTTACACCCTTTCACCCCCCCGGGACAAGATGAAACCTGTCAGGCGTAGATCGGGATGAGGTGGGGCTGGGGGCAGCTGCTGCCGTCCCAGCGAAAAAGCCACCTCCCAGGACGGCTTGCACCGGTTTCCTAGCGAACAGGTTGTTGGGTGAGGCGAAAACAGGTGAAATCAAGCGTGGCGACGTCCCCCTCCCCGGGGTGTCCGCCCGACGGCGTGGGGCGGCTGGGCCCCGCCGTCCACTCTGACTCCGAGCTTCCCAATCGGCCCGACCAGGACGGCCGTCCCCCTTTTCTGAGGGTCCCCTCGGCTCTAGACCCGCCCCGGTGCCCCGGTCGCCCTGCTGTGCGCCGGCGGACGGAGCCCGGTCCGGCGGACCCGCCGCTTTCGAGATGGCGCGTGCCGCGGCCCCAGTATGGGCACGCGCTGGCCGATACCGAGAGCTACCTGGTTGATCCTGCCAGTAGCATATGCTTGTCTCAAAGATTAAACCATGCACGTGTAAGTACACACGGCCGGTACAGTGAAACTGCGAATGGCTCATTAAATCAGTTATGGTTCCTTTGATCGCTCGACCCCGTTACTTGGATAACTATGGTAATTCTAGAGCTAATACATGCCGACGAGCGCTGACCCCCAGGGATGCGTGCATTTATCAGTCCAAGACCAATCCGGGGGTTCCCGGCGGGTCGGCCCCGGCCTCCCGCCGCCCCCGGCCTCCCGCCGCCCCCGGCCTCTCTGGCGACTCTAGATAACCTCGGGCCGATCGCACGTCCCCGTGACGGCGACGACGCATTCGGATGTCTGCCCTATCAACTTTCGATGGTACTTTCTGCGCCCACCATGGTGACCACGGGTAACGGGGAATCAGGGTTTGATTCCGGAGAGGGAGCCTGAGAAACGGCTACCACATCCAAGGAAGGCAGCAGGCGCGCAAATTACCCACTCCCGACTCGGGGAGGTAGTGACGAAAAATAACAATACAGGACTCTTTCGAGGCCCTGTAATTGGAATGAGTACACTTTAAATCCTTTAACGAGGACCCATTGGAGGGCAAGTCTGGTGCCAGCAGCCGCGGTGTAAGGTTGTGTGTAGCTGAGCTCCAGAAGATCCGTGTCTAGGCCGAAGCCAGGACCTTTCCTGGGGGATCTTCCCTAGAAGATATGGAGCCTCCTGGGGCTCCTTCCCAGGAGAGTCCCCTGCCTGCAGGGCCTGGCCCTGGCATACCTCCCAACATGACCCTCTCCAGGAGGGACAGAATGCTCTGCTACTGGACTTCTCTCTTAAATTATGAATGCCATCACCTGTGGTGAAACACCTTTCTTAGCCAGTAACCTGTTCAAAAGAGGTGCCGGCAATCACAGATTAAAAGAAAAGTCCAGAAGCAGAGCATTGTGTCCCTCCTGGAGAGGGTCATGTTGGGAGGTATGCCCTGGTCCTCCCCCTGATCCACCTGGGGGCAGTAGCAGGCAGGGTGGAAGTACGGAGGTGGTGGATACGAGCTGGAGAGTCTCAGGGGGTGGCCCAAGCGGGTTTCCCCTGAAAAAGGAGGCAAATTTGCAGGGTATTGCCCTATCCCCAACGGCGTGTTTGGGGGATTAAGAAAAATCGGGAGGTGGTGCCTCTGGCCAAGGAGGTGAATTTGGGTTGTTCTTACCCAGTGGTCGCAAATTGATAACGCCAAGCAGGCTGAACCCCAGTGTGGTTCTGGTCCCCTGTGCAGTTGGGGTGACCAGAAGACCGGAGGATATGGGGGTCCCGGTGGCCGCTTTGGGCCTACAGCCATGTGAAAAAATGCCTGTACACAGTGAAAAACAGGTGTCTGTAAAGCAAAATGTTTGTGAGTGTGTGCAACTACAGGTCCCAGCAGTTGCTGTGGATTTGCAGCCAAGCAGGAAGATGGTGGTACATGGCGTGAGCAATTTAAAGCAGGACTGTGCCAAAAGTGAGGTGCCTGTGCAGCAAGTGGAACTACAGATCCCAGCAGCTAATATGGGTCTGCAGCCCTGTGTGAAAATGGAAGTGCATGGTGTGAGCCGTGTAAAGCAAGGCCCTGTAAAAAGTGGTGAACATGAGGAGAGCGTGGAACTACAGGTCCCAGCAGCTGCTGCAGGGCTGCAAACCTGTGATGAGACGTCTGGATTGCAGCTTGGGGTGAACATGGTGGAGAAAGACCCTGCAAATACCTTATTTATGTGTGAAGCTCCTATGCATACTATGGGCGCAGGGGAAGCACATTTGAATATAGTAATGGAGCAATCTGCTCATATATCTACAAAAGATTTGTACCTTGTGCAGCAGGAAGCAGAGGTGGAGCAGCCGGCTCCTGTATGTTGTATGGAGGTGATTGCAATCAGCCAGCGGGGACCGGAGCAGCTGTCAGCAGTTGCTGTGGATTTGCAGCCAAGTGGAAAGTTGATGGTACATGGCGTGAGCAATTTAAAGCAGGACTGTGCTTTAAGTGAGGTGCATGTGCAGCAAGTGGAACTACAGGTCCCAGCAGTCAATGTGGGTCTACAAGCCTGTAATGCAGCAGCTGGACTACAACACAAAATGAGCATAATACAAAACCCTGAGAAAGCTTTATTGGTGCCTGGGAATATAGAAAGTGTGGAAAAAATGGAGCAATCGGCTCCTATGTTACCTGTGGCTCCTGCTGAGGGGATTGGGCTGTTGGTGGCAACTGGTGAGCCCCTGGCTCCTGTGTGCGGCATGGAGAGTCTGCAGGTGGCATCTGTGCTGTCTGCGGCAGAAGATCAACGAGGACCTGTTCATCTATCTGCGGTGGGAGGCCCGGTGAAGTGGGTGAAGACAGAAGAATGTGCATTGTCCCCAGAAGTATCGGTGCCTGTGGAGGGGAGTCGCTTGGCTCCCGAAGTAGCTGGGTGTCGGTCCTCCAGCTCTGTGCAGCTGGGGGATAAGACTGTGGAGGGAGGGGGGTGTGGGCAAAGCCCGGGGCCAAAATCCAGTATACTGGAGCCGGGGAATCCTCAAGCATTGTCTATGGCTGTAGGTGGGTGCGGGCAAAGCCCGGGGCCAGAGTCCGGTATGAAGGGGTTGGAGCCTGGGAAAAATCTGGTATTGTCTGTGGCTGCAGGGGGGTGCGGGCAAAGCCCGGTGCTGAGCGGTTTGGATGATCAGGAGTTAAAGTTTAAAAGTGCTGTAGCAAATGATCAAAGTTGTTTGGTAATTAATGGAAATGTGCAGGTGCAGCTGCAGCCAGTTGTGTCTGTGACTGGGGAAGTGGATAGGCAGGTTCAGGGTTTGGGTTTTTCTGCACAGCAATCTTCTGTTTTGCAGCTCAATCCCACTGCCATTATTGGTGGTGATGTCCTGATTTCTGAAATAAAACAGAGTTTGGTGCAGCAAATTGGGGTTAAAGATGTGGGGGATCAGCTGTTAGATCAGCAGATGGATGTATCAGTGGCAGTGGAGGGGGATGTGCAAGTGCGGGGTTCAGTTAGTGTGTCGCAGCCGCAACTACCTGCATCCGTGGAGGTAGTCATTGCGGAGTCATCCGATTGCTGTGATCGCTGATTTGGATGCTGCGCTTCCTGCCCTGGAGCAAGAGATTGCTAAGCTCAGAAAGGCAATTGCAACAAAAAGAAGAAATAGGAATAGGGCCTATAGTAGGGAGAGGCCAGTGCTTTCAGTTGAGCTGGCTGCGTTGGAGGGAGAGCTGGGTGCTAAACTGGCGGAGTTGGAGGAGTGGAGGTTGAAAATTAAAGCGGCAGAGGCTAGGGAGTGTTTGGGGGTGGAGTCATCTACGGAACTGCCTCCAAACAGGCAAACTCTGGAGGTTGTGGGGCCCCCGGAGGTAGAGCACCCCATGTATAATTCCATTCGTAATTTGGAGGGGAAAGATCAGTGGTGTCCCCTGGGGATGATTCTGGGGGTGTAGAGGTGCCGGCGAATCCTCCTCAGCCTTCGGCTGTTGGTGTGGTGGAGAATGCCGCTATTATTGAGGCGGGGGGTGTGGTTTTGGAAAATGGTGGGAAGTCCGGTGGTTTGGTTCCCCCTGAAGGTGTGCCTGTGGTCAAGCCAGTTATGTTGGCTCAAGGGTTTCCGGGTTTGGATAGGGGCGGTTTGAGTTCCGGCCAGAAGCAGATAGTAGAGTCCATCTACGGTGACAGTTTGAGTGTTCCTGCACGGGTGGAGCCCGCTTTGTCTGCCATGGAGGTTGTTCAGCGGAGACTGAATTTGGTGGCGAGTGAAGCAGTTAATCAGGCTGGACGGAGCTCAGTGGTCCCGGGTGTAACTTCATACGCCAGCATGGCTAGCGGCCCTGGGAGAGTTCCTCAGCAGAACCCGTGGGTGGGCAGCCAGCGAAGCGGCGTAATGCCATTCAGTTAAAGTGGCTAGGGGAGGGGCCTCCTCCGTGTAGAGTAGATTTTTTGAAAAAATTATTTTCTTTGGGTTTTGAGGCATCTGATTTGTTCGCCTGTATACACCCGGTGGGGACGCCTGAGTTCGACTTGAGTTTTGTCAGTTATAATGGGTTACAGGCTTTCTGGGCAAAGTGGGGTACGGCCAAGTTGAGTAAGCCATGGGACAAGTTTAGGGCCTTGGCAATAACGAGACAGGAGAGGACCAAAATTACCATATTGGTCCGGAACGAGTCTCTGAGTGAGATTGATTTGAGCTTTTGGCTCAAAAGATTCGTGGAAAAAACAATTTCCCCCATTGAAAAAGTCCCGGGTGCACTGGGTGTATGGGGGGGGTGCGTGGACTGCTACAGTTAAATTAGCGAAAGGCAGCCACATTCCCTCGGCCGCTTACATAGGTAGGGACAGGATTCAATGCTTCTACCCTGGGCAGCCCCGTACATGCCACAGGTGTGGCGATTTTAGGCATTTCAGTCGGGACTGTCCGGAGCAGAAGTGTTCCAAATGTGGCGGGATGGGCCATCTGTCAAAAGATTGCGATACCATCTCTTGTAATCTATGTGGCATGATGGGTCATCCATACAGTAGGTGTCCTGAAGCCTTTCACAATCGTTCTTTTGACAAGGAATTAGAGGAGATCTCTAGGAGAGTGGAGGAGAAGGTCTTGGGCCCGGTTCCTAGTACTTTGGTGGCTGTGGTGGTGCCTACTGCTGTAGCCCCCATGGAAGTGGCAGGTCCATCGGGGTTGAAGGCGGGGGGTGCTGCTACGGTGGCTGAAGTTGTTGTGCAGGAAGAGGCCCCCTTTAAACTTGTGGTGAAGGGTAAAGGGGCAAAGGCGAAGAAGAATAGGAAGGGGAAGAATGATGATAGCATTGTTCTGACAAATCGCTTCTTTACGATTTCTAGTGAGGAGGAGGAGGAAGAGGGTGAAATCGTGAGGGAGGATTCTGGGGAGTTAGTGCTAAAGTCTAGGAAGTTACGGCAGAGAAGGAGGGTGGCAGGTGGTACCCCGTACCCAGGTAGGTCCAGAGGGAGGAGTGAGGTGGCAGGGGAGGCAGTTGTGCTTGGCAAATTCATTGCCAGTGGAGGTAAGGAGGTTGTGTCATCTCGGGCACAGGTGCTGGCTCCGACCCTGCGAAGGGTCTCTGAGAAGGGGGGTACGGTGGACCCGGTGGTGGCTCCTGGGACTGTGGACCAACCTGTAGTCATGGCACAGAGTCTGCTCATGGCTGATGTGGAGGTCCCTGCGCCTGGCCCTAGCCTTGTGTCTTCAACCGACCCAGCTGTGTGTCCTGCCCCAGAACCTCCTGATGGAGGAGGGGGGTCGGCAGTTGTTTTGGGTTCTGTCCCTGTGATTTCAGTTTCTGTTGGGGAGGAGGTTGACCTCGGGGAAGGTGAGGTGGTTCCTCCGGGGGTTAGTGTAAAGAGGTGGGGCTCGTCGGAAGACGTGTCCCTTCGACAAGTGAAGAAGAAGTGATTAGGTCCTGCTTGAAATAACCCTGTAAGGATGGCTTCCCAACCTATTAGATTTGCCACTATTAATGTGGCATCTGTTCTGTCCGAGCGTGCTCGTTACATGGCCTTTAATTTTTTCGACACGGTTGAGGTTGATTTTTGGTTTTTGCAGGAGACTAGGGTTGGTCGACTTGCTGATCTCCATAAGGCGAAAGCCGAATGGAGACGCGGTCCCTCCTATTGGTCTCTTGCGGCCGAGCCGTACGGTGGGTTGGCGGTTCTTTTTACCGGCATGATAACTGTCCAGCGGGTTATTGAGATTCAAGTAGGCAGATGTATGGTTTTGGATGTCAACCTGAGAGGGCACGACCTGAGACTTATTAACATCTATGGTCCCCAGACTAAATGGGACAGGAAGTGTCTTTTCAGGGAGATAAAGCCATATCTTTTTTCGGCCCGGCAGATAATCTTTGGTGGTGACTTTAACACCGTCCTTAGGCCTAAAGATAGGGGAGGCTCAAAGACTACTCTGGGCTATGATTCTCTTTTTTTAGCTAGTATGGTTAGACAGGCAGGCCTGGTGGATATGCATATTCGCCATTCCCCAGACCTCACGGGTTTCACCTATTTTAGAGGTAGGTGTAGGAGTAGGATAGACAGGTTTTTCGTTAAGGAGAGTTTGAAAACTTCGGCTCCGTTGCTGAAGTTAGTAGAATTCTCCGATCACGTTTTACTGTGTGCATCCTTGAACGCCTCGGAAACTGCTCAGAAGGGACGGGGCCTGTGGCGTCTGAACTCTGAACTTCTAAAGGAGGATGAGATCAGACAGTCTTTCAGGGACTTCTTTCAATCTCAGGAGTCACTTTTGGAGGCAGGCTGGAGTAGGTCTGAGTGGTGGGAGGTATGCAAGAAGAGGGCTCGCAGCTTTTTCCGCAACCTCGTAGCCAAGAGAAACTTGTTAAAAAGGAATGTCTACCATGCCTTGAGAAAGAAACTGGATTTCTTAATTTCTGAGCAGGGGGATAGTGGGGAGATCTCCCGAGTAAAGGCCCAGATGAAAGAGTATCAGTATGACCGGTATGCGTCCTTGGTTCTGGAAAGGGATTATGGTAAATACCACTCGCCTGATCCCTACCAGAACTGCAGGAACTCGGTTAGCTGTAAGGAGGTGAGGGGTTTGCGTGATGACCGGGGTGTCCTTCGTGAGGATAAG